>NW_023994559.1:0-291177 GCF_015586225.1 Lucilia sericata
TGGTAGAATGATTTGTATGTACACAAAACATATTCACCTCGAATTTTATCACAAAAGCTTTATTTGTCAATGAAATATGTGTGTTGTTTTGGGTGATTTTTGGAAGTGGACCTTACATGGAAGCTATGATTTCTATTCATATTATATTTGTGTGTACAAAATTTTGTGTTATTAACGATAAACTTATATCCGGGAATATACACCTTTGTATGGGGGCTATGGGAAATATTGGAACAATTGTTATGAGTTTGAACATACTTGTCCCTGGCACAAACAAATAATGTGTGACAAAATTCGTCGAAATATCTTTGGTAGTTTCTGAGAAAACTGCTTAAGAATTGAGAAAAAAACTTTATTTTTTTTTCGAGGTAGTCTGAAATTTTTACTCATAACTTTTTACGTCGTGAACCAATTTTACTGATTTTCAATACCAAACTGTACCGGATAATAAAGAATTTCGTGTGTTTGAATTTCGAGAATTTCTATGGCTTCGTTTTAACGTGAGCGTGTTTTACACAGACAGACAGACAGACGGATGGGCAGACGGACATAGCTAAATCGACTCAGAATTTCATAAGGATCAAGAATATATATACTTTGTTGGGTCTCAGATGAATATTTCTTGGTGTTACAGACGGAATGACAAAGTTATATTTATATACCATCTATCACCACTGATGGTGGTGGAGGGTATAAAAAAAATTATATATGATATTGATTGGATGATACGCACATTTTTATGTTCACTTTTTGAAAAACTCCAAATTTCTAGGCTAAATATAAAAAAACATGAACCGATTTTCAAGAAATTTGACCAAATCCGAATAAATACACCTATAGCACTAATTTCGGGCCTGTTGTGATCTTAATGAAATCCAATGACCTTTTTCCGTCCACTTTTTGTTACATTTATAATGCTAAAGAACATGATATATAATTCTCATAGTATATGAGAATTTTTATTCAATTAAATTTTTAATCAAAAAATTTTTAATGAAAACTCTAAAATGTTTGTAGATCCTTAACTAACTTTACGATTAGGTAAAATAAAAATCTGTATTCAATTTAATTTATTATCAAAAATCGATTTTCATCTTAAGCGTTTTCCACCGGAAAACTGTATTTATTTAAAAACCTGTAATCTGCTGTATATTCTCAGAAAATAACTATTTTAAAACAGAATCTTTATTAGATCTTAAATGAATGTCTACGATGCCACATTTGTATGCAGAATAAAAACTACTGAACAAAAACCGCTTCTAAAATAGGGAAAATAATATATTCATATTACATTTTCACTTAAATTCGAATTTTTAATCGGCTGTGGTTCCTTCCTTTAACACCTAAATCTATCTAGAAAATCATTCATATCTCCCCTTAAAATTTCTATTTATATAACTCTTTAAAAAAATACTTTAAATAACTCTCAATTTGAGAAAACAACAAGTAAGAGTGCTAATTCGGCTATGCCGAATCTTATATACCCTTCACCACAGTGTATTTAAAAAATATCAATTCTATAAAATTTTGATTTATTTCATTTTCCCGTTTATATCATTATTATAGCAGTAGCAAAACGAACAACAACAACGCTAAACGAAATAAACACACAAAAAACAAAATACACAAGGCAGTTAAACCAACAGACATCCAAACATACGAAACGAAATACACAAAAAACAAAAACAAAATACACAACGCAATGAAACCAACAGACATCCAAACATACGAAAATGAATGCACCAAAAAACAAAAACAATATACACAAGGCAATGAAACATACGAAACGAAATACTCCAAAAAAAATGCAAAAACAAAATACACAGCCATCCAAACATACGAAACTAAATGTACCAAGAAACAAAAACAATATACAAGTTAAGAAAAATAAAATTGTTACAAATAATAAATAAAATAAATACCCTCCACCTTAAACTGGTTGCGTAATTTATCAAATTTTATGGATTGATTCAAATTTACCTTAACATTTTACACTTACTTTCATTACGCCTTACATATGCAATTAAAAACAAGTAAGAGTGTTATATTCGGCCATGCCGAATCTTATATACCCACCATCAAATCATCCTTATAAATAAACTTTGATATTATCGATCTATGTTGAATCATATGTCGATATTAATATGAACATCAGGGAAATATTTGGAAGAGGGCCTTTAATAAGGGCTTAAGCATTTCATCGCTGCACTTGCAGTTTTAAGCTAGTAATGATCTTTAAAGTCATTTTCTGAAGGGGACCTTACAAGGGGGATAGGGTTAATTAAGGACCGATCCTTATATATATAATTTGATAAAGAATTTTTGGCTCGCACAAAACTTGTTTATGTAGAATTTTACTGCTGTACTCACATTTTCGCGTCAGTAATAAACTTATGGACCCATCCTCATAAAATTTAAGAAAATGATTTTAGTTCCCATAAAACTTTTTTATGTCGAATTTTATTGCTATATATATGTATGTATATATGTTTCTTAACGTCAGATAAGAACATTAAAGGGGGGTCTTATATGGGGGGTAGGGTCAATTATGAACCGGTCCTTATAACATTTTATGAAGTGATTTAGGTTCTTATAAAACAAGTTTCTGCCGAATTTCACCGCTATTGATGCTTCTCTTAGCCAGTTATGGGCAATAAAGTCAATTTCTGACGAGGACTTCATATGGGCGGTAGGGTCAATTATAGCCTATCCTTATAAAATTTTACAAAGAAATTGAAGTTCTCATTAAACATGTTTGTGCCGAATTTCACCGCTATTGATGCATCTCTTAGCCAGTTGTGAGCGATAAAGTCATTTTCTGAAGGGGACTTTATATGGGGGGTAGGGTCAATTATAGGCTTATCCTTATAAAATTTTACAAAGAGATTAATGTTCCCATAAAACATGTTTGTGCCGAATTTCACCGCTATTGATGCTTCTCTTAGCCAGTTATGAGCGATAAAGTAATTTTCTGAAGGGGACTTTATATAGGGGGTAGGGTCAATTATGGACCTATCCTTATAAAATTTTACAAAGAGATTAATGTTCCCATAAAACATGTTTGTGCCGAATTTCACCGCTATTTATGCTTCTCTTAGCCAGTTATGAGCGATAAAGTCATTTTCTGAGGGGGACTTTATATGGGGGGTAGGGTCAATAATAGGCCTATCCGTATAAAATTTTACAAAGAGATTGATGTTCCCATAAAACATGTTTGTGCCGAATTTCACCGCTATTGATGCTTCTCTTAGCCAGTTATGAGCGATAAAGTAGTTTTCTGAAGGGACTTTATATGGGGGGTAGGGTCAATTATAGGCCTATCCTTATAAAATTTTACAAAGAGATTTAAGTTCCCATAGAACATGTTTGTGCTGAATTTCACCGCAATTGATGCTTCTCTTAGCCAGTTATGGGCGATAAAGTCATTTTCTGAAGGGGACTTTATATGGAGGGTAGGGTCAATTATGGACCGATCCTTATAAAATTCTACGAAGAGATTTATGTTTCCATAAAACATGTTTGTGCCGAATTTCACCGCTATTGATGCTTCTCTTAGCAAGTTATGAGCGATAAAGTCATTACCTGGAGGAGGCCTTATATGGGGGCTAGGCGAAATCGTGGACCGATATTGCCCATTTTCAATACCAAACAAACTGCATAAACTAGAAGTATCTGTGCAAATTTTCAGCTCGCTAGCTACTTCCATTTGGACTCTATCGTGTTTTCAACAGACAGACAGACAGACGGACAGACGGACGGACATGGCTAGATCGTTTTTGAATCTAATAAGGACCCAGAATATATATACTTTTATGGGTCTTAGACGAATATTTCAATGTGTTACAAACGGAATGACAAAAACAATATACCCCCCATCTTTTTTGATGGTGGGTATAACAAAACTATCACTTAACAGACTGTTAAAGAGCGTACTAAATGTAACAAATGTTAACGTATGTTATGTATTTAAAATAATTTCAATGTGTGGGAAAAATGTATGGCAATATGATCAATTTTAAAATCTATATAATTTTGTACGGGAGGTACGATAGATTTTCAATATTGTTGATCCTATGAAAAAAAATTAAAAAAAAAAAACAAGATTTTGTTTCAATGTTGTCAAAAGATGTTATTTTTAAATTTTTATTGTTGAGCCGAATTTTTCAATATTCAATGCCAAACTACATAAGAATATAATCAAAATTTTGGCCAAAGATTATTAATTTGATCGTGTTTTACACAGACAAATGAAAAGAATTTTGAATCGACAGACGGTCATACGTGGCTAAATCTAATCAGAAATCAAATGTTTTTAGAAAAAGTTACACATTTAATTGGATTTTTTAAAAATGTTTATTATTTATGACAAAAAAATTTAAATCGGCCAGGAATCGAACCGGCGATGCTCGGTTTGTTAATTCTCTATTTCATCCATTGCACCACATCATTATTTTGTCTTTCGTTAACTAATATTTTTCATATAAAAATGCCGTGTTATTTCCTGTTTATAAAAAACATTGCTGCTGAATAACTTTTATTAACACTGATGTTGCTGAATAGCATAAAAAATTAAACAGTTGTGTACATTTTATTTGATCGTGGTTTAGCAACAATTTTTTACACAAACAGGAAAGAAAATTTCTATGTGAACATCATTAATTGCAAACAATTACGAAGCTAGATAATAGTGTAGTGGGTATGACGTAGAACTGGCAACTGAGAGATCTTAAGTTCAAATCCTGTTCGTTATGGACACTTTTTATTAATTTTTTGCGAAAAATAATACATTTTTGAGTCCCTATGGGTGGTACAAGAAATTATGGACCGATTTCGATTTTTAACACAGTGGATCACCGTACCAAAAACTATATGTCTGACAAAATTCAACAATATTTGTGCCAAATATTTTATGAATATCATTATTTAGTAATTAGTAATATGCGTTTAAGTGATTCTCGAAAGGGGACATTGTATGGGAACTACGACCAATTATGGACCGATCGTAAACAAATTTTACAGTATCATTTATGTATACAAAAGCAATATTTGAGCCAAATTTTGTATGAATATCTTTATTTGGTAATGAGAAATATGCGTTTAAGTGATTTTCGGAAGGGGACCTTGTATGGGAGCTATTGCCAATTACGGACCGATCGTATACAAATTTTACATTAACATTTCTGTATACAAAAGCAATATTTCTGCCAAATTAGATATGTATATCGTTATTTGGTAATGAGTTATGTGCGTTTAAGTGATTTTCGGAGGGGGACCTTATATGGGAGCTATGACCAATTATGGACCTATTCAGAAAATTAATTCTTTATATGAATTTTATTGGCATAAAACTTTCACTCGTGAAATTTTGTAAAGATATCGGCATTATAACGGAAGTTATTAACAATAAATTAATTTCCTGGAATATGTACATTTGTATGGGAAGTATATGAAATTGTGAACCGATTTTACCGATTTTTAACATAGTTGATCCTGGCACTAAGGGTTGTATTTCTGACAAAATTCATCAATTTATCTGCAATAGTTTTTGTAAAAAGTACAAATAAATATGTGAAAAAACACAATTTTTTTCGAGGTTGTCCCAAATTTTTTTTATATCTCAGAACCTAATCTACCGATCTCGCTGATTGTTAATACCAAACTGCTTAGGATAACAATAAATATTTTGGGTGAATTTCATTAAGTTGCATTGCTTCGTTTTACCGTGAGCGTGTTTTATACAGACAGACAGACAGACAGACGGACAGACGGACATATCTAAATCGACTCAGAATTTCATAAGGACCAAGAATATATATACTTTGTTGGGTCTCAGATGAATATTTCTTTGTGTTACAAACGGAATGACAAACTTATATATACCCTCTATCACCACTGGTGGTGGTGGAGGGTATAAAAATTCATTTACTTACCATTCAATAAATTGCTGACTAGTGTTTTGTAATTTAAGCAATAGTTCATTTACTTACCTTTAGTAAATTAGCTGACAAATGTCTGCAATATCAAATTTCATGTTAAAAATAAATTGCAAGATTGTTTTGCAATATCTAAAATTGTACTTCAGTTATTAAGAATAAAATAATTTATTAATAAGCAAAATTTGTAATACAAAGGAAGAATTTAATAAAAAGTCAGTTGCAGTCAAGTACTCAAACAACTAAGAACATAGTTTTCTTTAATTGGCGCCCAACGTAAAATTTTTAAGTTTAAAAACTAAATAAAGTAGGTTAAAAATTAAAAAAGCGATAAGTGTTAAGCAAAGATCCTGAGTAAACTATGAAAAGGATAAATCTTACTCAACCACGCAAATAAGTTAATCAATAAATAGAAGTTAAAAACAAGTCAGAGTGCTATATTCGGCTGAGCCGAATCTTAAGTACCCTCCACCAGCTACTTATACATATATTAATACTTTTCTTATTGATCAAATATTTGTAGAAATAAGTTTTCTCATGTCTTGAATAGAAAAAATACAAAGATTTAAACAGCTTAAATCTATTACAATTCCATGATTTATTGAACATTACAAACACCATTTTCTTTTTATTTTTATAGCGCTTAGCGATATTTAGTAATTTGCATGTATGCATGTGTGTAAAAGATTTAAGGATTTTCAAAATAAATATATATAATTTTGTTCTACACAAATTGATAATGCAACGAGTTAACTACGGTTAAAGCGCTTTTAGGGGCAGGACATAGTATGGGAGATATGACCAATTATAGACCGATCGTAAAAAATTTTTTAAGCAAAATTTCTGTTCATAAAAGCTATATTTCAGTCAAATTTTGTATCTATATCGTAATTTAGTAATAAGTAATGTGTGTTTAAGTGATTTTCTGAAGGGAACCTTGTATGGGACCGACCGCACCTATGTTATGAACCGATCGTGAAAAAATCTTGAAATAGAATTTTTGTATACAAAATTAATATTTGGGCCAAATTTTTTATCAATAGCTTTATTTGGTAAAGAGTAATGTGCGTTTAAGAGATTTTCGTAAAAGGACCTTGTATGGGAGCTATGACCAATTATGTATATAAAGACAAAATTTAAAAATTCTGTATCTATATCATTATTTGGTAATGAATATTGTGCATTTAAATGATTTTCTGGAGGGGAGCTAGTATAAGAGCTATGACCAAATATGGACCGATCGTAAAACAATTTTATAGTTTAATTTATGTATATAAGAGCAATATTTTTGCTAAATGTATGGATATCAATATTTTGTAATGAGTTATGTGCATTTAAGTGATTTTCGGGAGGGAACCTTGTATGGGAGCTATGACCAAAGTTGGACCGATCATGAAAAAATGCTCAAATAACATTTCTGTGTACAAAAGTAGTATTTATGCGAAATGTTTTAAGGGTATCACTATTTTCTGAAAGGGACTTTGGGAGCTATGATCAATTATGGACCGATAGGAAAACAAATTCACAGTAATATTTGTCTGTATATAAGCAATGCTTGTGCTAAACTTTATATAAATATCTTAATTTAGTAATTAGTTATGTGCGTTTAAGTGATTTTCAGAAGGGGACCTTGTATGGGAGCTATAACCAATTATGGACCGATCGGAAAAAACTTTCACAGTAATATTTTCGTGCATATGTGGATATCTTAATATTGTAATGAGTTATGTGCGTTTAAGTGATTTTCGGGAGGGGACCTTGTATGGGAGCTATGACCAATTATGGACCACTCGGAGAAAAATTTCACAGTAATATTTTCGTGCATATGAGCAATACTTGTACCAAATTTTATGTGAATATCTTAATTTTGTAATGAGTTATATGCGTTTAAGTGATTTTTGGGAAGGGACCTTGTATGGGAGCTATGACCAATTATGGACCGCTCGGAGAAAAATTTCACAGTAATATTTCTGTGCATATGAGTAATACTAGTACCAAATTTTATATGGATATCTTAATTTAGTAGTGAGTTATGCGCGTTTAAGTGATTTTCGGGAGGGGACCTTGTATGGGAGCTATGACCAATTATGGACCGATCAGAAAAATGTTTCACAGTAAAATTTCCTTGCGTATGAGAAATACTTATAACAAATTTTATATGGATATCTTAATTTAGTAATGAGTTATGCGCGTTTAAGTGATTTTCGGGAGGGGACCTTGTATGGGAGCTATGACCAATTATGGATCGATGGAACAAAAATTTTACAGTAATATTTCTGTATGTGAGAGCAATACTTGTACCAAATTTTATATGGATGTCTTAATTTAGTAATGAATTATTTGCGTTTAAGTTATTTTCGGGAGGGGACCTTGTATGGGAGCTATGTCCAATTATGGACCGATCCAGAAAATTTTTTCTCTGAATGAATTGTAATCACATAAGATTTTAATTTGTAAAATTTTGTAAAGATTTCGAAATTGTGACGGAAGTTATTAACAAAAAATCCATTTTCCGGGAATATGTACTTTTGTATGGGAGGTATATGAAATTGTTGACCGATTCTGGCAATTTTCAGCAGTAGTCAAGCTCTTGTGTAGAAACGAATGTATGGTGATTTTCATGGAATTATCTTGCATAGTTTTCGAGAAAATTACATCAGAATGTGTAAAAAATGCTTATTTTTTTCGAGGTTGTTTCAAATTTTGATTCATAACATTTCCGGATGTGAACCGATTTTGCTTATTTTCAATACCAAACTGCCTAGGATAATAATAAATATTTTGGGTGAATTTCGATAATTTTTGTTGCTTCGTGTTAACGTGAGAATGTTTTATACAGACAGACAGACAGACAGACAGACAGACAGACGGACGGACGGACGGACAGACGGACATAGCTGAATGAATATTTCTTCGTGTTACACACGGAATGACATAGTTATATATACCCTCTATCACCACTGATGGTGGTGGAGGGTATAAAAAATAATAACATTTAAAAATAAAATAAATTGAAAGTAATGAAGTTGAAAAATGAAGTTAATTAAGTGAACATTTTAGAACCAAATTAAGTGAACATTATAGAACTAAAATAAAATTAAAAAAGTAAAATAAAAAATATCAATTTAAAACTTAAGTGAACATTAAAAAATACAGAAAAAAAAAAACAAGTGAACATAACTTAAATATTTATAAGAAATATAACAAAATACCAACATTAACCACCAAATCACCAAACCAAAATCAACTTTAATCAGCAAAAATTAAAACATTGAAAATATCGGCTAAGTATCAACATTCCACAGTGGGGCAGAATGGAAAATTTTTGGATATAAATCTGGCATTTCTAAACGGCTGATCCGATCGGGATAAAATTTGGCGTGAGCGTAGCCAAGGAGTATTCGAGTTTAAGTTTTGAAGATGAACCCTGCAGATGCCCCAGGGATGGCGCTGTGGCGTCTCAAAGTAGGGTACCTACGACATGTAAAATTTTTAAACTCGTGCCATTTTTTTGTTTTTCACCCAAATACAAAGATTTTTATATTTTGTGAAAGCGCTCGACGAGATCTTGAGAAAACATGCTTGGACATACTACTTATCTCTTATAATATCCGAGTTATAGGCATTTAAAAATTTAGTGATACAAAATTTACCATACCTTGGTCCGCCTTTTTTTGAATACCGGGCGTAATTTTGGACCAAATGGACTCAATTTTTTCTTGTTAGTTAGACAACAAAATTTCCAATAATATACAAAAAATTTCAGATCAATATCGTTTACAGATCCAAAAATATACGTTTTTTAATTTAAAAATTCAAAAAATTTTAGATTTTTGGCGTTTTTTTGCCAAAAATGTATCTTAACTCTTTTATTAATAAAATAAAATTTTTATTAAGAACATATAACAATTTTATAGTTTTCTAAAAGGTATCTTTACGCAGAACGCTTTGGCGTAAAAAACTTGTCCTATTTTTTGAAAATGTTTTTAGTTAGATATGGAAATTCTCGACCCTTTACAAAAAATTTCAAGCCAATATCTCAATTACATTCAAAAATATGTTCATTTAAACCTGTGTCCTTTAATTTCATCTTTTTCATATTTTAGTATTAAGTATGACAGCACATATTTAAATCTTATATTTACCTATTTTCTATTTGTTTGCTTATCTTTATAATTGAAAGGTCCTATTATGCTTAAATTTTCAAAAATTTATAACTATTTTTTACCTAAATTTTTTCGACAGATCATTTCGTTCTGTTTCGTTTATGATCATGTAGGTAAAAATATACAGGTAATGATAATTTCGATTCATTCACTAATAAGAAATATCAATGACTGAATTACAGGTTATAGTAATATAGTCCTAAATGTTAATAGGTAGACAATTCGTAATTTTTTACTTTGGAATACCTGTATCGGAAATGACAAGAATTGGTATATAAGTAAACTTCTCAGATTTTAAGTACCATATTTAATAAATCTACAATGAAGATTACATTAAAGTACGAAGAGTTGTGTTCCGTTTTATGGAGTATATCTTCAAAAGGGCCAGAAAGAATTGAAGACATTTCAAATTATATAAAAACTACATATAGTAGAAAAGTAGACAAAACAGGCATATCAAAAATTGAAAACTTTTTAAAACTTTTTGATGTAAAATGTAAGTCTGTGGATGGAAATCAAAAGAAATTTCGATTAAAATTTTGTAGTTGGATGGAAACTACTACGGAAATCTCAACTTACAACACATCAACAGGAGCGCCTTGCAAGTCATACGAAGACTTATGTTCAAGGTAAAAAAAAAGAGGGTCACACAAAAACTTTTTTCAATCTCAAATGAGGAAATTGCTGATACATTTAACGAAATGCTGAAAAAGGAAAACCAACATATGGATGTCGTACATATTGCAACTATTCTTCCTAATGCATCACCAAAACGACTAAAGCGAATTGTGGAAAGTATACCAACTCCAACATCATAATCAAATTTTACTGAAGAGGAAGCAATAGCGCTTATGTTGGAACTGGGTCTCAGTCGAAATAAGTACCAAATATTAAGGAAAGCTCTGCATGAAAAAGGACACAATATATTACCATCATACAAGGCGATCCAGGAAAAAAAAAACAAACTATCCTACTAAATCAACAAAAAATAATGAAGAATTGAAAGAACTGAGAGCTGCGGAAAAAAGCAGAATCCAAGAAGAATTTAAAGTTCAGATGGGATTAAACATCGACAAACCACTTTCAAGTTGCGGTAGTACAAATGATGGTAATACGTCGAGAAGGTTTTTTCGTGATTTTGAAATTACTTCAAAAATAACTGGAATCGACAAGGAGTTGCTTCGAAGAGTTAAAACTATTTTAATGGCACTGAATAGTAAACATAAAATTAATGAAAATCGATTTGGGGAATACACATCTGAAATTTCAAAATTACTTGTATCTCTGTATCCATGGAGGGAACTAACACCAACAGTACACAAAGTATTGTGTCATGGTCAAATAATAATTGAATCGAATATTCTTCCACTTGGAGAGTTAACAGAAGAAGCCCAGGAAGCGAGGAATCGAGATTTTAAGCATGTTCAACTATTCAGCTCAAGAAAATGCTCCAGGCAATCACAGAATGAAGATATTTTTAATAGTTTACTTCTATCTTCTGATCCTGTTCTTTCAACTATGCGAAAAAGATGGATTTGTTATGAAACTCTATCATCTCAAAACAAGGAAGATTTAAAGGACTTATATTACCTTCTGGATATGTATACCGATATGACAGATTATTTTATAGAAAATAAGTAGTGCTAGGAATTAACTATATAAGTAGGTTTAAGACAAACAGTTCAAATAAAAAAAGCTATTATACTAACTGATGATATTGTATTAAATTGTGTTTTATATTTCGGTGGGCGGGAAAGGTAATTTGTGTGGGGTGATTTAGGTGTTGTTGTGCGTGGCTCATAATACAATTATAATTTTTTTTATTTTATATACAATATTATAATAAAATAATTAACTAAATAATTTTTAAAAATTGTCCAAATATTTTATTCAACACCAAATGTATGTTCTGTCATACTTAATACTAAAATATGAAAAAGATGAAATTAAAGGACACAGGTTTAAATGAACATATTTTTGAATGTAATTGAGATATTGGCTTGAAATTTTTTGTAAAGGGTCGAGAATTTCCATATCTAACTAAAAAATGATATTAAGGGATAAATATGGACTAAATTGTTGTAGCTATCTGCGATCCTATAAAAATTTTGATATAAATCATAGTTTTAGAAATTAAACAAATATGTAATATATGACAAAATCTTTATTTATGAACAAAACTCAATGAAATTTTCAACGCTTGTTAAATTTGTCATTTCAAATAAGAATATGCAAAAAAAAAATTGAAAAGGTCAAAGGGCATCCCGCAATTCCCAAAAATAGGAATGAAAATCCCAAAAATGGGATTTTTTACTTTTTTGCCCATAGGGTCCACATTTCTTTCAGGGCTGGGAAAATACTTTTGGAGTAAATAGAAAACATATTGAGGTTTCCAAAACTGCTTTCAGTTTTCTGATCCCAGCTTTGGGATTTTAGAACATGTCGCCCAAAGTTGATGTTTTGATAAAAAATAGGTCATATTCGGAAGGACGCAGTGGCAACATTTTCAAAAAATAGGACAAGTTTTTTACGCCAAAGCGTTCTGCGTAAAGATACCTTTTAGAAAACTATAAAATTGTTATATGTTCTTAATAAAAATTTTATTTTATTAATAAAAGAGTTAAGACACATTTTTGGCAAAAAAAACGCCAAAAATCTAAAATTTTTTGAATTTTTAAATTAAAAAACGTATATTTTTGGATCTGTAAACGATATTGATCTGAAATTTTTTGTATATTATTGGAAATTTTGTTGTCTAACTAACAAGAAAAAATTGAGTCCATTTGGTCCAAAATTACGCCCGGTATTCAAAAGAAGGCGGACCAAGGTATGGTAAATTTTGTATCACTAAATTTTTAAATGCCTATAACTCGGATATTATAAGAGATAAGTAGAATGTCCAAGCATGTTTTTTCAAGATCTCGTCGAGCGCTTTCACAAAATATAAAAATCTTTGTATTTGGGTGAAAAACAAAAAAATGGCACGAGTTTAAAAACTTTACATGTCGTAGGTACCCTACTTTGAGCCACCACAGCGCCGTCCCTGGGGCATCTGCAGGGTTCATCTTCAAAACTTAAACTCGAATACTCCTTGGCTACGCTCACGCCAAATTTTATCCCGATCGGATCAGCCGTTTAGAAATGCCAGATTTATTTCCAAAAAATTTCCATTCTGCCCCACTGTGCATTCCCAAACAACCAAATCATCAAGCACCAGCAAAATCAACTGTAATCAACTAAAATCAACTGTAACCAAATAAAGAACAACAACAAACATCAACAATAACCAACTAAAAAATCAACAACAACAATCATCAACAAATCCAACAAGAGAAGATGATGCTGAAAATTATTTTTGTAATGTATGAATATAATATTATAATATAATTATTTAAAATTTTAAGTTTTAATACTCTAGTGTTATAGGGAAATTAAAAGTGAAAATAATGGTATTCTAATAAGATTTAAAAAAGCAAACAAATAAGAATTAAAAAAAAAACAAAGTTAAGAATTAGGTTAAAAAAAAAAGAAAAAACAAATAAACAAATTTAAAAAATTAAGTTTAAAAACAAAGTTAAATAAAAGAAATAGTTTTATAATTTGTAATTCCACAAGTTTCCCTATCAAATTATGGCAAATCAAAATAATTTAATCAGACTTCCCACTACAGTGGTGCTTTCTAATTTTAGACATTTAGTGCTTTTTATACCCACCATCAAAAAATATGAGTGGGGTATATTGATTTTGTCACTCCGTTTGTAACACATCGAAATATTGGTCGTAGACCCACAAAAGTATATATATATTTTGGGTCCTTATTAAATTCTAAGGCGATCTAACCATGTCCATCCGTCTGTTCATCTGTCCGTCCGTCTGTCTGTTGAAAGCACGATAGGGTTAGAACGGAAAGAGCAAGCGAGTTAAATTTTTCCACAAATATTTCTTATAGGTAAGGTTTGTTTGGTATGGCAAATAGGCAATATGGGTCCACAATTTCGCATATCCCCCATACAAGTGGCCCCCCGAAAAACAGCTTTAACAGTCACAACTGTTTTAAACATACGAGTATAGCGATAAAATTTGGCATAAATAAGTTTTATATGCGTCAAAATCTCTGTACCAAATTTTATGGGAATCGGTCCAAAATTGACCCAAAATCTCTACTAAATTTTATAGAAATTGGTCTATAATTGACCCTACCCCCCATATACATTAATACTCATTACCGACTTAAAAATATTCGACATAAATATGTTTTATATAAGCCAAAATCTCTCTAGCAAATTTTACGGCAATCGGTCCAAAATTGACCCTACCCTCACGTATGGTCACCTTCAAAAATTGATTTTAACGCTCATTACTGACTTAAAAATACGAGTATAGCGGAGAAATTCGAAATAAACAACTTTTATACAAACGTAATCTTCCTACCGAATTTAATTCGGATTTTTCGGTAACCTACCCTACCCCCTATTAAGGTCCCCTTAAAAATATGAGTACAGCGATGAAAATTGACAAAAAATTAGTTTTATACAATTTTTTTACACAATTGAAGCTATCCCTCATATATAAAGCCTCCATGATTACTTCATCGTTGTACTCACAATAAAAAAATTTTTATTATAATTCTTTATTCCGAATTTTATGACGATTGGTTTATGACTGACCAACAAAACAAAATCTATGTACAAAATTTTATGGGTATCGATATATAATTGTCCCAACCCCATATAAGTTCCCCTTTAGATAATAACTTTTACGCTTATGACTGAATTAAAAATTCGAGAACAGCAATGAAATTCGAAACGAATAAGTGTTATACGAAATCTTTCTACCAAATTTTACGACAAACAGTTCATAATTGACACTACCTCTGATATATGTTCATGGTTACAAAATTGGACAAAAATATTTTGTTTTTAAAAATTAATATTTTGTTAATTCGAAGATCTCGTACATAATTGAATTAAGCCTTATCTCCCTGATGTTTACAGAGGAGCATTCCTTTTATGGCATAGGATTTGATGGTGGGTATATAAGATTCGGCACAGCCGAATATAACACTCTTACTTGTTAAAATATTTTAAAATATTTGTGAATTTCAGGAGGTAATTTATTTAATTAATATTAAACATTTTCTCTATAATGTTAAGAAAACTGAGGGATCATTCTTTGATCTTTCTATTTGTACCACATTTTGTTGTTTATTAAAATACGATCAGTTTAATAGTTTACACTAAGGACTAAATTTTTCTTAAAAACTGTTTTAAATTTTTTTACACGGGAGCTCCATTTTTTTTTATTTGTGTTAAGTTTTAAAAACAAATATTCTTCAAAAACAAAAAACAAAATATTAAAAATACGTTAAAATAAGTTATGTTATTCACTATCAGTGAAATTAAAAATTTTTCCAGAACTCAAAAAACTTAAAAATAATATATAGATTTTGCAAAAAAAATATATTTCATAAGTTTTGTACAATTTACAATTTGGGTGTGGGTACATCGGTTGGCCAGTTGGTAGTGTGCCTGTCAGTTTGAATGTGTAATGACATTTTAATATTTTTAAAATAACTTTTAAACAAATTAAGGAATTTGAAAAATTCTCATCTTATTTATCTAATGTTCGTCAAACATTAGTTTTAGTTCTTACGTTACTAAAAATCTAACTCACACAGATGAAAGACTTTAGTATGACTCATGTTTTGTTTTGTAGCCCACAGTGGGGCAGAATGGAAATTTTTTGGAAATAAATCTGGCATTTCTAAACGGCTGATCCGATCGGGATAAAATTTGGCGTGAGCGTAGCCAAGGAGTATTCGAGTTTAAGTTTTGAAGATGCAGATGCCCTAGGGACGGCGCTGTGGCGGCTCAAAGTAGACTACCTACGACATGTAAAATTTTTAAACTCGTGCCATTTTTTTGTTTTTCACCCAAATACAAAGATTTTTATATTATATTTACCATACCTTGGTCCGCCTTTTTTTGAATACCGGGCGTAATTTTGGACCAAATGGACTCAATTTTTTCTTGTTAATTATATTTCCAATAATATACAAAAAATTTCAGATCAATATCATTTACAGATCCAAAAATATACGTTTTTTAATTTAAAAATTCAAAAAATTTTAGATTTTTGCCGTTTTTTTTTTTGCCAAAGATGTGTCTTAACTCTTTTATTAATAAAATCAAATTTTCTTTAAGAACATATAACAATTTTATAGTTTTCTAAAAGGTATCTTTACGCAGAACGCTTTGGCGTAAAAAACTTGTCCTATTTTTTGAAAATGTTGCCACTGCGTCCTTCCGAATATGACCTATATTTTATCAAAACTTCAACTTTGGGCTACATGTTCTAAAATCCCAAAGCTGGGATCAGAAAACTGAAAGCAGTTTTGGAAACCTCAATATGTTTTCTATTTACTCCAGGAGTATTTTCCCAGCCCTGAAATAAATGTGGACCCTATGTGCAAAAAAGTAAAAAATCCCATTTTTGGGATTTTCATTCCTATTTTTGGGAATTGCGGGATGCCCTTTGACCTTTTCAATTTTTTTGCATTTTCTTATTTGAAATGACAAATTTAACAAGCGTTGAAAATTTCATTGAGTTTTGTTCATAAATAAAGATTTTGTCTTATATTACATATTTGTTAAATTTCTAAAACTATGATTTATATCAAAATTTTAATAGGGTCGCAGATAGCTACGACAATTTAGTCCCTATTTATCCCTTAATATAATTTTTTAGTTAGATATGGAAATTCTCGACCCTTTACAAAAAATTTCAAGCCAATGTCTCAATTACATTCAAAAACATGTTCATTTAAACCTGTGTCCTTTAATTTTATCTTTTTCATATTTTAGTATTATGTATGTCAGAACATACATTTGGTGTTGAATAAAATATTTGGACAATTTTTAAAAATTATTTAGTTAATTATTTTATTAAAGACTATAACATTGTATATACAATAAAAAAATTATAATTTTATTATGAGCCACGCACAACAACACCTAAATCACCCCACACAAACCACCTTTCGCGCCCATCGAAATATAAAACACAATTTAATACAATATCATCAGTTAGTATAATAGCTATTTTTTTTTGAACTGTTTATCTTAAACATAATGCAATTAATTCTTACAACCTACTTATATAGTTAATTCCTAACACTACTTATTTTCTATAAAATAATCTGTCATATCGGTATACATATCCAGAAGGTAATATAAGTCCTTTAAATCTTCCTTGTTTTGATATGATAGAATTTCATAACAAATCCATCTTTTTCGCATAGTTGAAAGAACAGGATCAGAAGATAGAAGTAAACTATTAAAAATATCTTCATTCTGTGATTGCCTGGAGCATTTTCTTGAGCTGAATAGTTGAACATGCTTAAAATCTCGATTCCTCGCTTCCTGGGCTTCTTCTGTTAACTCTCCAAGTGGAAGAATATTCGATTCAATTATTATTTGACCATGACACAATACTTTGTGTACTGTTGGTGTTAGTTCCCTCCATGGATACAGAGATACAAGTAATTTAGAAATTTCAGATGTATGTATATTCCCCAAATCGATTTCCATTAATTTTATGTTTAATTAATTTTAATTTAATTTTATGTGCCATTAAAATAGTGTTAACTCTTCGAAGCAACTCCTTGTCGATTCCAGTTATTTTTGAAGTAATTTCAAAATCACGAAAAAACCTTCTCGCCGTATTACCGTCATTTGTACTACCGCAACTTGGAAGTGGTTTGTCGATGTTTAATCCCATCTGAACTTTAAATTCTTCTTAGATTCTGCTTTTTTCCGCAGCTCTCAGTTCTTTCAATTCTTCATTATTTTTTGTTGATTTAGTAAGATTCTCTGGCACACTTCTATATTTGAGGTCGTATGCTATGTGTAAAAAGTAATCCAAAAATCGTATCCTGGCATGAAGTGGTGAAATTCCGAAAGACAGGACTTCTTCATTAATACTTCTGATTTTGTTTATATTTGAGAATTGCGACTTTTTCTCATTACATATTGAGCATCTCCAGAACGAAGAAGTTTCTATTATGGCATTGCTGACCTTTCCATCAATCATTGTTAAGCTTAGCTGATATGATACGTTAATAGAGAATTCCTTTATTTTTATGCAAATAGGCTCCAGTGCATTTATTTCATCTTTTAAATATTCCACTAAATCTTTTGTTGTTTTCTTTGACTCCTTTATATATTCAAATCCAATGGGTCTACAAAAATTTTTTGAACCCGGAGTTGTATTGATCCATATATCTTCAAATGAATTTCCGATGCTTGACGATGATGGATTAAGGGAATATGAACGAATTCGTAATGGCACTAATGATGACATAAATACACTTTTGTAGTCTGCTAATGTCCGACTTCCACAAGCTTGTTTGTATTCTGGAAGTGATGATAAACCGTCACATCCCCACTTACACATTAAGACAACATCACAGTTATGAATTTTCCTTAGTTGGTCTTCTGAAAAGTCTGACACAATTCTTGATGCTGTGTTTTCGAGCAAAGATGATATATCAATACAAGCTTCCACATCATTAACAGCAATAGGTGAAGGTAGGATAGTTTGCTTTTTTTCCTGGATCGCCTTGTATGATGGTAATATATTGTGTCCTTTTTCATGCAGAGCTTTCCTTAATATTTGGTACTTATTTTGACTGAGACCCAGTTCCAACATAAGCGCTATTGCTTCCTCTTCAGTAAAATTTGATTGTGATGTTGGAGTTGGTATACTTTCCACAATTCGCTTAGTCGTTTTGGTGATGCATTAGGAAGAATAGTTGCAATATGTACGACATCCATAGGTTGGTTTTCCTTTTTCAGCATTTCGTTAAATGTATCAGCAATTTCCTCATTTGAGATTGAAAAAAGTTTTTGTGTGACCCTCTTTTTTTTTGACCTTGAACATAAGTCTTCGTATGACTTGCAAGGCGCTCCTGTTGATGTGTTGTAAGTTGAGATTTCCGTAGTAGTTTCCATCCAACTACAAAATTTTAATCGAAATTTCTTTTGATTTCCATCCACAGACTTACTTTTTACATCAAAAAGTTTTTAATTTTTGATATGCCTGTTTTGTCTACTTTTCTACTATATGTAGTTTTTATATAATTTGAAATGTCTTCAATTATTTCTGGCCCTTTTGAAGATACACTCCATAAAACGGAACACAACTCTTCGTACTTTAATGTAATCTTCATTGTAGATTTATTAAATATGGTACTTAAAATCTGACAAGTTTACTTATATACCAATTCTTGTCATTTCCGATACAGGTATTCCAGAATAAAAAATTACGAATTGTCTACCTATTAACATTTAGGACTATATTACTATAACCTGTAATTCAGTCATTGATATTTCTTATTAGTGAATGAATCGAAATTATAATTACCTGTATATTTTTACCTACATGATCATAAACGAAACAGAACGAAATGATATGTCGAAAAAATGTTGGTAAAAAATAGTTATAAATTTCTGAAAATTTAAGCATAATAGGACCTTTCAATTATAAGGATAAGCAAACAAATAGAAAATAGGTAAATATAAGATTTAAATATGTTCTGTCATACTTAATACTAAAATATGAAAAAGATGAAATTAAAGGACACAGGTTTAAATGAATGAATTTTTGAATGTAATTGAGATATTGGCTTGAAATTTTTTGTAAAGGGTCGAGAATTTCCATATCTAACTTAAAAAATGATATTAAGGGATAAATATGGACTAAATTGTTGTAGCTATCTGCGATCCTATTAAAATTTTGATATAAATCATAGTTTTAGAAATTTAACAAATATGTAATATATGACAAAATCTTTATTTATGAACAAAACTCAATGAAATTTTCAACACTTGTTAAATTTGTCATTTCAAATAAGAAAATGCAAAAAAAATTGAAAAGGTCAAAGGGCATCCCGCAATTCCCAGAAATAGGAATGAAAATCCCAAAAGTGGGATTTTTTACTTTTTTGCCCATAGGGTCCACATTTCTTTCAGGGCTGGGAAAATACTTTTGGAGTAAATAGAAAACATATTGAGGTTTCCAAAACTGCTTTCAGTTTTCTGATCCCAGCTTTGAGATTTTAGAACATGTCGCCCAAAGTTGAAGTTTTGATAAAAAATAGGTCATATTCGGAAGGACGCAGTGGCAACATTTTCAAAAAATAGGACAAGTTTTTTACGCCAAAGCGTTCTGCGTAAAGATACCTTTTAGAAAACTATAAAATGTTCTTAAAGAAAATTTTATTTTATTAATAAAAGAGTTAAGACACATTTTTGGCAAAAAAAACGGCAAAAATCTAAAATTTTTTGAATTTTTAAATTAAAAAACGTATATTTTTGGATCTGTAAATGATATTGATCTGAAATTTTTTGTATATTATTGGAAATTTTGTTGTCTAACTAAATCTATCACTAAATTTTTAAATGCCTATAACTCGGATATTATAAGAGATAAGTAGTATGTCCAAGCATGTTTTTTCAAGATCTCGTCGAGCGCTTTGAGAAAAAATCTTTGTATTTGGGTGAAAAACAAAAAAATGGCACGAGTTTAAAAATTTCACATGTCGTAGGTACCCTACTTTAAGCTGCCACAGCGCCGTCCCTGGGGCATCTACAGGGTTCATCTTCAAAACTTAAATTCGAATACTCCTTGGCTACGCTCACGATCATCTACACACAGCGCCACAGCGCCGTCCCTGGGGCATCTACAGGGTTCATCTTCAAAACTTAAACTCGAATACTCCTTGACTACGCTCACGATCCCGATCGGATCAGCCGTTTAGAAATGCCAGATTTATTTCCAAAAAATTTCCATTCTGCCCCACTGTGTAGCCCAATGTTCTAAAAAACGAATTTTGGAGTCTTGTAGGAAATGAGCGAAAAATGTGCAATTTTTATTAAAATAAACAATATTTGACTAAAAAAAACGTTAGTGCTTTTTTACCCATTTTCAGTTAGAAAATTACGCTTTTTTACCCCTTTTTAATTTTTTTTGCGCGCGTTTTGCTTGACCAATGTTGGCAACACTGTTAGAAAGCTACAATACCCCACTTAATTGGAAGAGTATAATAAAATGCCTGACTGTTTATTATGCAGATCAGCGTGATTTAGGTACCCTTGAATATCAGTTGATATCAATGATCCAAGGTAACAGCTCTGTACAAGATTTTTATAAACGAATCTACGGTCATTTGTCATTAATACTAAATAAGATTGCATGCTTAGAAGAGAGCGAAGATGCAATTTACTTACTGACAAAAAATTATAGAAATAAAGCACTTGACACTTTTGTCAGAGGCTTAAGAGGTGATCTACCCAGATTACTAGGCATTAGGGAACCAAAGGACTTGCATGAAGCTTTACACTTATGCTTGAAGTTAGACAACCAACAATTTAGAACACAACAGGCCAATGGCACTAACAAAATTCCGCCTCCTATTCCACATAGAAAATTTAACAACACCTATCAAAACCAACAATTCTATCCACAACTAGCACATATTCCCCAACCCAATATACCAATTATGCCACATACTAATCAACAAAGATATAACACTCAACGTATTACTCAAGGACATCAACCGCATAACGCATACGGACAAAATTTTCCATATCGACAAAATTTCCAAAACCCATAAGGACAAAACTATAATAGAAATTATACCTACCCACAACAAAACTTACCACCACCAAGACCTAATTATCCTAAACCTCCAGTCCCAATGGAAATAGATTCTTCCATCCAAACAAAAAAAGTAAATTACATTAATAGACCTTTTCCAGATAATAAATTCGTAGGTGTAAGACCTTTACCCCAATCTGCACAATTTAACCAACCTAGAAAATTACAAAGAATCAACCATATCGAACAAGCTCAAAATGACACCATACCCGACACTGACCACGAAACTCATACTATCGAATTTCAACAAGAAGACGATGGACTGCAAGACTTGACAGAATATCTAGACGAACATTTTAACATTTCAGAAGAAAGTGAGCACTTCAATACTTCTGATGAAAACGGACACACTGAATTTTCAGATATTCATTTTTTAGATTAAACAACTCAACGTTACCTTATTTTCAATGTAAAGCCAGCGATGGTAAAATATTTAACTTTTTAATTGACACAGGGTCAAATAAAAATTATATTCAACCTGAATTAGTAAAAAAATCCAATAGCCAATGAAATAATTTTCCAAGCAAACTCCGTTGGCGAGAAAGTTACAATCTCTCACCACACATTCATTAATTTATTTGGTGTACGATCAGAAGATATCAAATTCTTTTTATTGCCAACATTAAAATCTTTTCATGGCATTTTAGGTAACGATAGTCTAAAAAAGCTAAACACAATTATTTACACTTCTCAAAATATTATGACAATTAATAACTCTATAAAAATACATATAAAACAAAAACAATCAGAAACTATAAATAATTTAAACATAAGGACAAACCATCTCACAAACGAACAGACATTTAAATTGATGAAATTATGTGAAAAATACAATTCCATTTTTTCAGACCCGGACGAAAAGTTAACATTCACTACAACCGTTAAAGCAGACATTAGAACATCGACTGATGACCCAATTTATACAAAAAGTTATCCATACCCGATATCAATGAAAGACGAAGTTGAAAAACAAATTACAGAATTACTAGACCACAGAACAATAAGACCATCCAGGTCACCATACAATTCACCCGTATTGGTAGTACCAAAGAAAATGGATGCTTCTAATGAAAAGAAGTATAGAATGGTCATAGACTATAGGAAATTAAATAGTGTAACTATTCCGGACAGATACCCTATACCACAAATCAACGAAGTCTTAGCACAATTAGGGGAAAATAATTGGTTCTCAGTACTAGATTTGAAAAGCGGATTCCACCAAATACCGCTCAGGGAAAAAGATATAGAAAAAACAGCATTCTCAGTAAATAACGGAAAATACGAATTTGTTCGACTACCCTTTGGCTTAAAAACGCTCCAGCCGTATTTCAGCGAGCATTAGATGATATGTTAAGAGATCATATTGGAAAAATATGTTTCGTCTATATAGACGACATTATAGTCTTTGGTCAAGATGAAAACTCTCATCTGAAAAATATTGAGACAATTTTTGACACCTTACAAAAGGCAAATATGAAAATTCAATTGAACAAATGTGAATTTCTTAAAAAGGAAGTTGAATACTTAGGCTTTATTATATCAACAAATGGAATAAGAACAAATCCAGAAAAAGTTAAAGCTATACAGGAAATGTCACCTCCAAAAACAATTAAAGAACTTAGGTCATTCCTAGGACTTTCAGGGTTTTACAGACGCTTTATCAAAGATTACGCGAAATTAGCAAAACCCCTAACAGTCCTTTTAAGGGGTGAGGAGGCACGAATGTCCAAAATGGATTCAGCTAAAATTCCTGTGACTTTTGGCGATAGGGCCTTAGAAGCTTTCAGAAAAATAAAGAATTCACTTTCTTCAGAAGAAGTAATGCTTTCATTTCCAAATTTTGAAAAGGAATTTCATTTAACAACTGACGCTTCAAATTATGCTCTAGGTGCTGTTCTCGAACAAGACGGCAAACCAATAACTTTCATTTCACGAACACTGAATAAAGCCGAAGAACACTACGCCACCAATGAGAAAGAGATGCTTGCGATAGTGTGGGCTCTTAAAACATTAAGAAACTATTTGTATGGTCCAGTAGCTGTAAAGATCTTTACTGATCATCAACCATTAACTTATGCTCTTGGGAATAAGAACACGAATAGTAAATTGAAAAGATGGAAAGCCATCTTGGAAGAATATAACTATGAAATCAAATACAAACCCGGCAGTAGCAATATCGTGGCTGACGCATTGTCAAGACCCCCGCAAAATGTTGAAGTTAATTCATTAACAGCTACGCAGCATAGCCATGAAAGTTCTCCACAGAATTTAATTCAGTTTACAGATTCTCCCTTAAATGTTTTTAAAAACCAAATTGTTATCTCGAAAGGTGATGCACCCTCTTACAACTTTGAAATAATATTTCCCACATATCACAGACATACAATAATAGACACAGAGTTCGACAGTGACAAATTATTAAAAATCCTGAAATCATACTTGAACCCTTCCGTAACTAACGCTATTATGACTGAAGACCAGATTCTAGGTAAAATACAAGAACTATGGTCATCATATTTTTCTAAATTTCGCACAAAATACACTAGGACTATGATTAAAGATCTGACATCGGACATTGAACAAGAGACTGAAATTATAAATGAACATAGACGAGCACACAGAAACTCAAAGGAAAATAAACTTCAATTACTTAACAAATATTATTTCCCCCACATGCACGCAAAGATTAAGAAAATAGTAAAACAATGTAAAATATGTAGTGAAAACAAATATGACCGCCATCCAAATAACATAGTTTTAGGGAAAACACCTATTCCGCAATATCCAGGCCAATAGATATTTACCATACAAATAATAAAGTCATTCTAACCGCAATAGACAGAACTTGACGGAAAAACAAGAAAAGGATTTAGACTTTCATAACAAAAAGAAAACTTACAGAAAAACTTACAAATACAATGACGTAATTTTTGTCAAGAACAACAAAAGAATAGGGAATAAACTGACACCTAGACACAAAATTGAAATAGTTAAAGAGGACAGAGGAGGAACTGTTTTGACGACAACCAACCGAATAGTCCATAAAAATTTAATAAAAAAATGATTTTTACTTTCAGACTAATGATACACATTGGGTAGAACAGAAGTACAAATTTTGGAGGACTATTTACCAGCTCGAAACTACTATAAAAAGAGACATAGGAAATAAAAACAACAGTTATGAATTTCTACTACATCAAATACAGAGTTTATATGACTTAATTGCCAATTTGAGGCCCAGACGCGTATCCAGATCAATAGGCGCTTTGGGATCATTATGGAAATGGGTAGCTGGAACGACAGATCATGAAGATTTCAAAATAGTTACAGACCTGATGGACAGATTTATCGAAAACAATGACAAACAAATCGTCATAAATAGAGCAATTGACACCAGAATTCAGGAAATAACAAATATAACTAATAAAATTATAAATAATATAGGATCAAATGAGGCATTTGAAAGAGAATTAGTAAAGGACATAGAGAGAAAATTAGACATAGTTAAAACAGAACTTACAAATTTTGGTTACTCCATTCAATGGGCGAAGGCAGGTATAATAAATTCCTTTATCCTATCTGATTACGAATTAAATTTGTCCAGAAGTCATTTCAACAATCTTAACATACCTTATGTAAATGTAAATGATGCATTAGAATTTGGAAAGGTAAAGATAGGAATGAATGAAACTACAATTTTATACGTAATTGATTTGCCCATAACAGAACGGGAAACGTGTAGAAGTTTATTTGTAAACTCAATAAAAAACAATTCAAATGTAACAATAAAATTTAATAAAGAAAGATTTGTACTATGTAAAGATTCTGTTTTTGAAATTAAAACACCTTGTAAAATATTTAATGATGTGTCCATTTGTAAGAACGATAATTTAGAGAACATTACGAAATAAGATTTGATGGTGGGTATATAAGATTCGGCACAGCCGAATATAACACTCTTGCTTGTTAAAATATTTTAAAATGTTTGTGAATTTCAGGAGGTAATTTATTTAATTAATATTAAACATTTTCTCTATAATGTTAAGAAAACTGAGGGATCATTCTTTGATCTTTCTATTTGTACCACTTTTTGTTGTTTATTAAAATACGATCAGTTTAATAGTTTACACTAAGGACTAAATTTTTCTTAAAAACTGTTTTAAATTTTTTTACACGGGAGCTCCATTTTTTTTATTTGTGTTAAGTTTTAAAAACAAATATTCTTCAAAAACAAAAAACAAAATATTAAAAATACGTTAAAATAAGTTATGTTATTCACTATCAGTGAAATTAAAAATTTTTCCAGAACTCAAAAAACTTAAAAATAATATATATAGATTTTGCAAAAAAAATATATTTCATAAGTTTTGTACAATTTACAATTTGGGTGTGGGTACATCGGTTGGCCAGTTGGTAGTGTGCCTGTCAGTTTGAATGTTTAATGACATTTTAATATTTTTAAAATAACTTTTAAACAAATTAAGGAATTTGAAAAATTCTCATCTTATTTATCTAATGTTCGTCAAACATTAGTTTTAGTTCTTACGTTACTAAAAATCTAACTCACACAGATGAAAGACTTTAGTATGACTCATGTTTTGTTTTGTAGCCCACAGTGGGGCAGAATGGAAATTTTTTGGAAATAAATCTGGCATTTCTAAACGGCTGATCCGATCGGGATAAAATTTGGTGTGAGCGTAGCCAAGGAGTATTCGAGTTTAAGTTTTGAAGATGAACCCTGCAGATGTCCCAGGGACGGCGCTGTGGCGGCTCAAAGTAGACTACCTACGACATGTAAAATTTTTAAACTCATACCTTTACCATACCTTGGTCCGCCTTTTTTTGAATACCGGGCGTAATTTTGGACCAAATGGACTCAATTTTTTCTTGTTAATTAGACAACAAAATTTCCAATAATATACAAAAAATTTCAGATCAATATCATTTACAGATCCAAAAATATACGTTTTTTAATTTAAAAATTCAAAAAATTTTAGATTTTTGCCGTTTTTTTGCCAAAGATGTGTCTTAACTCTTTTATTAATAAAATAAAATTTTCTTTAAGAACATATAACAATTTTATAGTTTTCTAAAAGGTATCTTTACGCAGAACGCTTTGGCGTAAAAAACTTGTCCTATTTTTTGAAAATGTTGCCACTGCGTCCTTCCGAATATGACCTATATTTTATCAAAACTTCAACTTTGGGCGACATGTTATAAAATCCCAAAGCTGGGATCAGAAAACTGAAAGCAGTTTTGGAAACCTCAATATGTTTTCTATTTACTCCAGAAGTATTTTCCCAGCCCTGAAAGAAATGTGGACCCTATGTGCAAAAAAGTAAAAAATCCCATTTTTGGGATTTTCATTCCTATTTTTGGGAATTGCGGGATGCCCTTTGACCTTTTCAATTTTTTTGCATTTTCTTATTTGAAATGACAAATTTAACAAGCGTTGAAAATTTCATTGAGTTTTGTTCATAAATAAAGATTTTGTCTTATATTACATATTTGTTAAATTTCTAAAACTATGATTTATATCAAAATTTTAATAGGGTCGCAGATAGCTACAACAATTTAGTCCATATTTATCCCTTAATATAATTTTTTAGTTAGATATGGAAATTCTCGACCCTTTACAAAAAATTTCAAGCCAATGTCTCAATTACATTCAAAAATATGTTCATTTAAACCTGTGTCCTTTAATTTTATCTTTTTCATATTTTAGTATTAAGTATGTCAGAACATACATTTGGTGTTGAATAAAATATTTGGACAATTTTTAAAAATTATTTAGTTAATTATTTTATTAAAGACTATAACATTGTATATAGAATAAAATAATTATAATTTTATTATGAGCCACGCACAACAACACCTAAATCACCCCACACAAACCACCTTTCCCGCCCATCGAAATATAAAACACAATTTAATACAATATCATCAGTTAGTATAATGGATGGAAATGGATGGAATATGGAAATTCTCGACCCTTTACAAAAAATTTCAAGCCAATGTCTCAATTAAATTCAAAAATATGTTCATTTAAACCTGTGTCCTTTAATTTTATCTTTTTCATATTTTAGTATTAAGTATGTCAGAACATACATTTGGTGTTGAATAAAATATTTGGACAATTTTTAAAAATTATTTAGTTAATTATTTTATTAAAGACTATAACATTGTATATACAATAAAAAAATTATAATTTTATTATGAGCCACGCACAACAACACCTAAATCACCCCACACAAACCACCTTTCCCGCCCATCGAAATATAAAACACAATTTAATACAATATCATCAGTTAGTATAATAGCTATTTTTATTTGAACTGTTTATCTTAAACATAATACAATTAATTCTTACAACCTACTTATATAGTTAATTCCTAACACTACTTATTTTCTATAAAATAATCTGTCATATCGGTATACATATCCAGAAGGTAATATAAGTCCTTTAAATCTTCCTTGTTTTGATATGATAGAGTTTCATAACAAATCCATCTTTTTCGCATAGTTGAAAGAACAGGATCAGAAGATAGAAGTAAACTATTAAAAATATCTTCATTCTGTGATTGCCTGGAGCATTTTCTTGAGCTGAATAGTTGAACATGCTTAAAATCTCGATTCCTCGCTTCCTGGGCTTCTTCTGTTAACTCTCCAAGTGGAAGAATATTCGATTCAATTATTATTTGACCATGACACAATACTTTGTGTACTGTTGGTGTTAGTTCCCTCCATGGATACAGAGATACAAGTAATTTAGAAATTTCAGATGTATGTATATTCCCCAAATCGATTTCCATTAATTTTATGTTTAATTAATTTTAATTTAATTTTATGTGCCATTAAAATAGTGTTAACTCTTCGAAGCAACTCCTTGTCGATTCCAGTTATTTTTGAAGTAATTTCAAAATCACGAAAAAACCTTCTCGCCGTATTACCGTCATTTGTACTACCGCAACTTGGAAGTGGTTTGTCGATGTTTAATCCCATCTGAACTTTAAATTCTTCTTAGATTCTGCTTTTTTCCGCAGCTCTCAGTTCTTTCAATTCTTCATTATTTTTTGTTGATTTAGTAAGATTCTCTGGCACACTTCTATATTTGAGGTCGTATGCTATGTGTAAAAAGTAATCCAAAAATCGTATCCTGGCATGAAGTGGTGAAATTCCGAAAGACAGGACTTCTTCATTAATACTTCTGATTTTGTTTATATTTGAGAATTGCGACTTTTTCTCATTACATATTGAGCATCTCCAGAACGAAGAAGTTTCTATTATGGCATTGCTGACCTTTCCATCAATCATTGTTAAGCTTAGCTGATATGATACGTTAATAGAGAATTCCTTTATTTTTATGCAAATAGGCTCCAGTGCATTTATTTCATCTTTTAAATATTCCACTAAATCTTTTGTTGTTTTCTTTGACTCCTTTATATATTCAAATCCAATGGGTCTACAAAAATTTTTTGAACCCGGAGTTGTATTGATCCATATATCTTCAAATGAATTTCCGATGCTTGACGATGATGGATTAAGGGAATATGAACGAATTCGTAATGGCACTAATGATGACATAAATACACTTTTGTAGTCTGCTAATGTCCGACTTCCACAAGCTTGTTTGTATTCTGGAAGTGATGATAAACCGTCACATCCCCACTTACACATTAAGACAACATCACAGTTATGAATTTTCCTTAGTTGGTCTTCTGAAAAGTCTGACACAATTCTTGATGCTGTGTTTTCGAGCAAAGATGATATATCAATACAAGCTTCCACATCATTAACAGCAATAGGTGAAGGTAGGATAGTTTGCTTTTTTTCCTGGATCGCCTTGTATGATGGTAATATATTGTGTCCTTTTTCATGCAGAGCTTTCCTTAATATTTGGTACTTATTTTGACTGAGACCCAGTTCCAACATAAGCGCTATTGCTTCCTCTTCAGTAAAATTTGATTGTGATGTTGGAGTTGGTATACTTTCCACAATTCGCTTAGTCGTTTTGGTGATGCATTAGGAAGAATAGTTGCAATATGTACGACATCCATAGGTTGGTTTTCCTTTTTCAGCATTTCGTTAAATGTATCAGCAATTTCCTCATTTGAGATTGAAAAAAGTTTTTGTGTGACCCTCTTTTTTTTTGACCTTGAACATAAGTCTTCGTATGACTTGCAAGGCGCTCCTGTTGATGTGTTGTAAGTTGAGATTTCCGTAGTAGTTTCCATCCAACTACAAAATTTTAATCGAAATTTCTTTTGATTTCCATCCACAGACTTACTTTTTACATCAAAAAGTTTTTAATTTTTGATATGCCTGTTTTGTCTACTTTTCTACTATATGTAGTTTTTATATAATTTGAAATGTCTTCAATTATTTCTGGCCCTTTTGAAGATACACTCCATAAAACGGAACACAACTCTTCGTACTTTAATGTAATCTTCATTGTAGATTTATTAAATATGGTACTTAAAATCTGACAAGTTTACTTATATACCAATTCTTGTCATTTCCGATACAGGTATTCCAGAATAAAAAATTACGAATTGTCTACCTATTAACATTTAGGACTATATTACTATAACCTGTAATTCAGTCATTGATATTTCTTATTAGTGAATGAATCGAAATTATAATTACCTGTATATTTTTACCTACATGATCATAAACGAAACAGAACGAAATGATATGTCGAAAAAATGTTGGTAAAAAATAGTTATAAATTTCTGAAAATTTAAGCATAATAGGACCTTTCAATTATAAGGATAAGCAAACAAATAGAAAATAGGTAAATATAAGATTTAAATATGTTCTGTCATACTTAATACTAAAATATGAAAAAGATGAAATTAAAGGACACAGGTTTAAATGAATGAATTTTTGAATGTAATTGAGATATTGGCTTGAAATTTTTTGTAAAGGGTCGAGAATTTCCATATCTAACTTAAAAAATGATATTAAGGGATAAATATGGACTAAATTGTTGTAGCTATCTGCGATCCTATTAAAATTTTGATATAAATCATAGTTTTAGAAATTTAACAAATATGTAATATATGACAAAATCTTTATTTATGAACAAAACTCAATGAAATTTTCAACACTTGTTAAATTTGTCATTTCAAATAAGAAAATGCAAAAAAAATTGAAAAGGTCAAAGGGCATCCCGCAATTCCCAGAAATAGGAATGAAAATCCCAAAAGTGGGATTTTTTACTTTTTTGCCCATAGGGTCCACATTTCTTTCAGGGCTGGGAAAATACTTTTGGAGTAAATAGAAAACATATTGAGGTTTCCAAAACTGCTTTCAGTTTTCTGATCCCAGCTTTGAGATTTTAGAACATGTCGCCCAAAGTTGAAGTTTTGATAAAAAATAGGTCATATTCGGAAGGACGCAGTGGCAACATTTTCAAAAAATAGGACAAGTTTTTTACGCCAAAGCGTTCTGCGTAAAGATACCTTTTAGAAAACTATAAAATGTTCTTAAAGAAAATTTTATTTTATTAATAAAAGAGTTAAGACACATTTTTGGCAAAAAAACGGCAAAAATCTAAAATTTTTTGAATTTTTAAATTAAAAAACGTATATTTTTGGATCTGTAAATGATATTGATCTGAAATTTTTTGTATATTATTGGAAATTTTGTTGTCTAACTAAATCTATCACTAAATTTTTAAATGCCTATAACTCGGATATTATAAGAGATAAGTAGTATGTCCAAGCATGTTTTTTCAAGATCTCGTCGAGCGCTTTGAGAAAAAATCTTTGTATTTGGGTGAAAAACAAAAAAATGGCACGAGTTTAAAAATTTCACATGTCGTAGGTACCCTACTTTAAGCTGCCACAGCGCCGTCCCTGGGGCATCTACAGGGTTCATCTTCAAAACTTAAATTCGAATACTCCTTGGCTACGCTCACGATCATCTACACACAGCGCCACAGCGCCGTCCCTGGGGCATCTACAGGGTTCATCTTCAAAACTTAAACTCGAATACTCCTTGACTACGCTCACGATCCCGATCGGATCAGCCGTTTAGAAATGCCAGATTTATTTCCAAAAAATTTCCATTCTGCCCCACTGTGTAGCCCAATGTTCTAAAAAACGAATTTTGGAGTCTTGTAGGAAATGAGCGAAAAATGTGCAATTTTTATTAAAATAAACAATATTTGACTAAAAAAAACGTTAGTGCTTTTTTACCCATTTTCAGTTAGAAAATTACGCTTTTTTACCCCTTTTTAATTTTTTTTGCGCGCGTTTTGCTTGACCAATGTTGGCAACACTGTTAGAAAGCTACAATACCCCACTTAATTGGAAGAGTATAATAAAATGCCTGACTGTTCATTATGCAGATCAGCGAGATTTAGGTACTCTTGAATATCAGTTGATATCAATGATCCAAGGTAACAGCTCTGTACAAGATTTTTATAAACGAATCTACGGTCATTTGTCATTAATACTAAATAAGATTGCATGCTTAGAAGAGAGCGAAGATGCAATTTACTTACTGACAAAAAATTATAGAAATAAAGCACTTGACACTTTTGTCAGAGGCTTAAGAGGTGATCTACCCAGATTACTAGGCATTAGGGTACCAAAGGACTTGCATGAAGCTTTACACTTATGCTTGAAGTTAGACAACCAACAATTTAGAACACAACAGGCCAATGGCACTAACAAAATTCCGCCTCCTATTCCACATAGAAAATTTAACAACACCTATCAAAACCAACAATTCTATCCACAACTAGCACATATTCCCCAACCCAATATACCAATTATGCCACATACTAATCAACAAAGATATAACACTCATCAACGTATTACTCAAGGACATCAACCGCATAACGCATACGGACAAAATTTTCCATATCGACAAAATTTCCAAAACCCATAAGGACAAAACTATAATAGAAATTATACCTACCCACAACAAAACTTACCACCACCAAGTCCTAATTATCCTAAACCTCCAGTCCCAATGGAAATAGATTCTTCCATCCAAACAAAAAAAGTAAATTACATTAATAGACCTTTTCCAGATAATAAATTCGTAGGTGTAAGACCTTTACCCCAATCTGCACAATTTAACCAACCTAGAAAATTACAAAGAATCAACCATATCGAACAAGCTCAAAATGACACCATACCCGACACTGACCACGAAACTCATACTATCGAATTTCAACAAGAAGACGATGGACTGCAAGACTTGACAGAATATCTAGACGAACATTTTAACATTTCAGAAGAAAGTGAGCACTTCAATACTTCTGATGAAAACGGACACACTGAATTTTCAGATATTCATTTTTTAGATTAAACAACTCAACGTTACCTTATTTTCAATGTAAAGCCAGCGATGGTAAAATATTTAACTTTTTAATTGACACAGGTTCAAATAAAAATTATATTCAACCTGAATTAGTAAAAAATCCAATAGCCAATGAAATAATTTTCCAAGCAAACTCCGTTGGCGAGAAAGTTACAATCTCTCACCACACATTCATTAATTTATTTGGTGTACGATCAGAAGATATCAAATTCTTTTTATTGCCAACATTAAAATCTTTTCATGGCATTTTAGGTAACGATAGTCTAAAAAAGCTAAACACAATTATTTACACTTCTCAAAATATTATGACAATTAATAACTCTATAAAAATACATATAAAACAAAAACAATCAGAAACTATAAATAATTTAAACATAAGGACAAACCATCTCACAAACGAACAGACATTTAAATTGATGAAATTATGTGAAAAATACAATTCACTTTTTTCAGACCCGGACGAAAAGTTAATATTCACTACAACCGTTAAAGCAGACATTAGAACATCGACTGACGACCCAATTTATACAAAAAGTTATCCATACCCGATATCAATGAAAGACGAAGTTGAAAAACAAATTACAGAATTACTAGACCACAGAATAATAAGACCATCCAGGTCACCATACAATTCACCCGTATTGGTAGTACCAAAGAAAATGGATGCTTCTAATGAAAAGAAGTATAGAATGGTCATAGACTATAGGAAATTAAATAGTGTAACTATTCCGGACAGATACCCTATACCACAAATCAACGAAGTCTTAGCACAATTAGGGGAAAATAATTGGTTCTCAGTACTAGATTTGAAAAGCGGATTCCACCAAATACCGCTCAGGGAAAAAGATATAGAAAAAACAGCATTCTCAGTAAATAACGGAAAATACGAATTTGTTCGAATACCCTTTGGCTTAAAAAACGCTCCAGCCGTATTTCAGCGAGCATTAGATGATATGTTAAGAGATCATATTGGAAAAATATTATAGTCTTTGGTCAAGATGAAAACTCTCATCTGAAAAATATAGAGACAATTTTTGACACCTTACAAAAGGCAAATATGAAAATTCAATTGAACAAATGTGAATTTCTTAAAAAGGAAGTTGAATACTTAGGCTTTATTATATCAACAAATGGAATAAGAACAAATTCAGAAAAAGTTAAAGCTATACAGGAAATGTCACCTCCAAAAACAATTAAAGAACTTAGGTCATTCCTAGGACTTTCAGGGTTTTACAGACGCTTTATCAAAGATTACGCGAGGGTGAGGAGGGACGAATGTCCAAAATGGATTCAGCTAAAATTCCTGTGACTTTTGACGATAGGGCCTTAGAAGCTTTCAGAAAAATAAAGAATTCACTTTCTTCAGAAGAAGTAATGCTTTCATTTCCAAATTTTGAAAAGGAATTTCATTTAACAACTGACGCTTCAAATTATGCTCTAGGTGCTGTTCTCGAACAAGACGGCAAACCAATAAAATTCATTTCACGAACACTGAATAAAGCCGAAGAACACTAACTAACTATGAAATCAAATACAAACCCGGCAGTAGCAATATCGTGGCTGACGCATTGTCAAGACCCCCGCAAAATGTTGAAGTTAATTCATTAACAGCTACGCAGCATAGCCATGAAAGTTCTCCACAGAATTTAATTCAGTTTACAGATTCTCCCTTAAATGTTTTTAAAAACCAAATTGTTATCTCGAAAGGTGATGCACCCTCTTACAACTTTGAAATAATATTTCCCACATATCACAGACATACAATAATAGACACAGAGTTCGACAGTGACAAATTATTAAAAATCCTGAAATCATACTTGAACCCTTCCGTAACTAACGCTATTATGACTGAAGACCAGATTCTAGGTAAAATACAAGAACTATGGTCATCATATTTTTCTAAATTTCGCACAAAATACACTAGGACTATGATTAAAGATCTGACATCGGACATTGAACAAGAGACTGAAATTATAAATGAACATAGACGAGCACACAGAAACTCAAAGTAAAATAAACTTCAATTACTTAACAAACATAATTTCCCCCACATGCACGCAAAGATTAAGAAAATAGTAAAACAATGTAAAATATGTAGTGAAAACAAATATGACCGCCATTCAAATAACATAGTTTTAGGGAAAACACCTATTCCGCAATATCCAGGCCAATACGTACACATAGATATTTACCATACAAATAATAAAGTCATTCTAACCGCAATAGACAAATTTTCGAAATACGCCCAGGCAAAAATTATTAAATCCAGAGCAACAGAAGATGTAAAACTTCCGTTACAAGAATTATTAACATCTTTCGGTACCCCCGAGAATGTTGTCATAGACAATGAGAAATCCCTTAATTCAGCTTCAGTAACCTTTATGTTAGAAAACCAATTAGGCATTAAAATTTATAAAACTCCACCTTATACCAGTACTGTAAATGGTCAAATTGAACGTTTTTATTCCACACTCACTGAAATTATGAGGTGTATGAATGCAGAAAAAGTCTATAACTCATTTGAAGATCTTTGACTAATTGTTTAAATAAATACAATAATTCCGTTCACTCTACAACAAACAGGAAACCAATAGAAATATTTTTCGGTAGAAACAAGGACCCCGAATCCTTAAAACATGACAGATTAAAAATTATACAGAACTTGACGGAAAAACAAGAAAAGGATTTAGACTTTCATAACAAAAAGAAAACTGACAGAAAAACTTACAAATACAATGACGTAATTTTTGTCAAGAACAACAAAAGAATAGGGAATAAACTGACACCTAGATACAAAATTGAAATAGTTAAAGAGGACAGAGGAGGAACTGTTTTGACGACAACCAACCGAATAGTCCATACAAATTTAATAAAAAAATGGTTCTTACTTTCAGACTAATGATAACATTGGGTAGAACAGAAGTACAAATTTTGGATTACTCGAACGCTCAAATAGTGACAATAGAGACTGGAACGACAAAACTTGTGACAGGAGACTTTAAAATAATACATATCATAGACCTTGAACGAAAGGACTATTTACCAGCTCGAAACTACTATAAAAAGAGACATAGGAAATAAAAACAACAGTTATGAATTTCTACTACATCAAATACAGAGTTTATATGACATAATTGCCAATTTGAGGCCCAGTCGCGTATCCAGATCAATAGACGCTTTGGGATCATTATGGAAATGGGTAGCTGGAACGCCAGATCATGAAGATTTCAAAATAGTTACAGACCTGATGGACAGATTTATCGAAAACAATGACAAACAAATCGTCATAAATAGAGCAATTGACACCAGAATTCAGGAAATAACAAATATAACTAATAAAATTATAAATAATATAGGATCAAATGAGGCATTTGAAAGAGAATTAGTAAAGGACATAGAGAGAAAATTAGACATAGTTAAAACAGAACTTACAAATTTTGGTTACTCCATTCAATGGGCGAAGGCAGGTATAATAAACTCCTTTATCCTATCTGATTACGAATTAAATTTGTCCAGAAGTCATTTCAACAATCTTAACATACCTTATGTAAATGTAAATGATGCATTAGAATTTGGAGAGGTAAAGATAGGAATGAATGAAACTACAATTTTATACGTAATTGATTTGCCCATAACAGAACGGGAAACGTGTAGAAGTTTATTTGTAAACTCAATAAAAAACAATTCAAATGTAACAATAAAATTTAATAAAGAAGGATTTGTACTATGTAAAGATTCTGTTTTTGAAATTAAAACACCTTGTAAAATATTTAATGAAGTGTCCATTTGTAAGAACGATAATTTAGAGAACATTACGAAATCAAACTGTTTGCCCAAACTATTACATGGCATGCCATCCCAATGCCCTTCATCAAACCATCAGCACTTACCATCTGTAAAAGAAATATCACCAGGCCTAATACTTCTCAATGGCTACAACGGGACAATAAGAGCTGAAAATAGAAAAATCAAATTGCAGGGAACATACGTTATAAAATTCCACAATGCCACAATCATCATAGATGAAAAATCTTACTTTAACAAAGAAGTGTCGACAATGAAACCCTTACCGATAGTAAAGGCACCCAATACCATAGAACGGTATGAAGAGGTACTATCATTGGAAATGTTGAAAGATCTACAAATAAGTAATGTCGAAAAAATTGGTTACTAGTCACAAGATAGGCATGGGAATATTCGTAGTTACTACAATATTATTAAGTTTCTTATTGTTATTAAAAAAAAGAAAATCAGTCATAAAAATTAATAGTAAAGTTCAATTAGAAAACCCAATAGAAACATCAAATTTCTATGATCATTATCCCTCCAACGTGGACGTTGGAATTTAAGAGGGGAAGAGTTAAGAAAAATAAAATTGTTACAAATAATAAATAAAATAAATAAAAATTCATTTACTTACCATTCAATAAATTGCTGACTAGTGTTTTATAATTTAAGCAATAGTTCATTTACTTACCTTTTGTAAATTAGCTGACAAATGTCTGCAATATCAAATTTCATGTTAAAAATAAATTGCAAGATTGTTTTGCAATATCTAAAATTGTACTTCAGTTATTAAGAATAAAATAATTTTTTAATAAGCAAAATTTGTAATACAAAGAAAGAATTTAATAAAAAGTCAGTTGCAGTCAAGTACTCAAACAACTAAGAACATAGTTTTCTTTAATTTACACAAGGCAATGAAACACACAGCCATCCAAACATATGAAACGAAATAATCAATGAATAAGCAGTGTTGTTGTTGTTGCGTGTATCAAAGAATGAAAAAATTGTCTTTTTTATGAAATTTTCAGAGGTTGTCTCGGATTTTTGCTCATAACTCCGGTATTTATGGACCGATTTTGCTGATTTTAAATAGCGATCTTCTCGAAAGCATGTCTAACAGAATTATTGAAGATTCGGATCTCGCCGACATCTGGAGTCCTCTAAAAACTGATTTCAACAAACACGCAGACGGACAGACAGACAGACAGACGGACATAGCTTAATCAACTCCGCTACCTATAAGGATCCAGAATATATATACTTTATGGGGTCGGAAAATTATATTATAGAAATTACAAACGGAATGACAAACTTATATATACCCTTCTCACGAAGGTGAAGGGTATAATAAAGATCCGTAATCACTCATATTTTCTATACAAATCGAGTTTTATATCAAAAATAAAAAATTTAAATTTATTGTTAATCGAGATAACAATAAAAATCTATGATCAGGTAAATATTCCATCAAAAAATTATCTTGATATAAATTCGGTTTCCATTTTTCAAATGCAGCTTAAATCTAAAAAACCATGATGATATGTATTTGACTACTCATTAGAATGTCCCGAAAGACAGCACTTTGCAAATCTTATATAGGTAGACCTCTCAAACGATGCATAGAAAGCATTGTTCATATAAAATTTGGATAAATTGATCTTTCGATATCTTTTTATACTTTTAGAAAATTATGAACCAAAATTCTGCACAACTTTTTATGTATGTAGCGCCGTATTTATTCTAAGCTTTTCAAATTAAATAATAATTTTGAATAACTCCAGAACACATTTTCCATTTACCATTTACAAATTCTGAAATTTATTTTAATTAGAGGGAGACGTGGATACTTTAATAAGTAAAATTATTTGGGTATCTGCTTTGTACATCTAACGATATTTGACCTTTGTTTCTTCGGATTTAATAAGTGGGGTCTAAATTCAGTCAAAACTTTAATGTGGATGTATAAAAGCTAATGAATAAAAATAATATGTTTAAACTTTAAACATACTTTTGTATATGTGGATGTATTTTTGAGAAACAATGATGAGACAAAAACGGTGGTTTTACTCTTTAATGAACTACTCAAAATTGTTTGTCAAATTAAAAGTTGTTTTGTTTTCTCTGTCATTCTTCATATTTTTTAGAACAGAAAAAAATTAATTTTGTTATTTTTAAAGGAAATTGAAATCTTCCAAATTTTTCATAATTTTGTGCAGAATGTTTCATAATCGTTTCAGAGTTTCAATTACCCGTACTTTTTCAAGTAGAAAGAAAATCGCTTGAAATTTTGTACGGTTAATGGTACGTATTTTTGTAGTTAATAAAATGCCCCGAAGCCTTTTGTCTCTATACACCAGGACATTACAATTCAAAGTACAGTGTCTGCACTTGGGAAAAATAAAACATCTAATTTAAAAGTGTCCTTAGTTCTCTACCAGTGATTGAGAATGCTGGTTTCAGTATAAAAAAGTTTCCTAAATGTTTCTAAAAATTGGTCAAAATTTCCTAATTAAAGCTCATTTTCAATTTGTAAATTTTTAAGGGACATTTTTGTCCAGAAACTGACTTTAAGTATTAAACAAAATGCAGAAAAATATAATAATTTTTTTATCGTTATAAGCTAAATTTTGACATCTATTAAAAAAAGTATAGTCATTACAGACAGAATAATATTCTCTTTATTTTAGAAGAAACCCGGGCAACGCCGGGTTCGAAAGTTGGAGTAAAAAGGGGTGTGGCGTCCGATCCTGATCCTAAGAGCAGACCTTTCGGTTCAGTAGTTTTCTGTAAGTCTCGAATTAAAATTTTGTATAACAATGACATATATAGAAAAAAGTGAGCATAAGAAGAATCGTGACGTTAAATCATTATTTTATTTAGCATTTTTATACCCTCCACCACCATCAGTGGTGATAGAGGGTATATATAACTTTGTCATTCCGTGTGTAACACCAAGAAATATTCATCTGAGACCCAACAAAGTATATATATTCTGGGTCCTTATGAAATTATGTCTGTCTGTGTAAAACACGCTCACGTTAAAGCGAAGCAATATAATTTAACCAAATTCACCCAAAATATTCACTATTATCCGGTACAGTTTGGTATTGAAAATGAGCAAAATCGGTTCACATCGGGAAAAATTATAAATCAAAATTTAAAACAACTCCGAAAAAAATAAGCATTTTTTACACATTCTGATGTAATTTTCTCGAAAACTATGCAAGATAATTTCATGAAAGTCATCATACGTTCGTTTCTACACAAGATATTGATTCCTGCTGAAAATTGCCAGAATCGGTCCATAATTTCATATACCTCCCATACAAAAGTACATATTCCCGGAAAATGAGTTTTTTGTTAATAACTTCCGTTAGAATGTTGATATCTTCACAAAATTTTACAAATTAAAATCTTATGTCAATAGAATTCATTGGGAGAAAACATTTTTGGATCGGTCCATAATTGGTCATAGCTCCCATACAGGGTGCCCTCCCGAAAATCACTTAAAAGCACATAACTCATTACTAAATCAAGATATCCATATAAAATTTGGTACAAGTATTGCTCTCATATACAGAAATATTTTTATGCAATTTTTTTGCGATCGGTCCATAATTGGTCATAGCTCCCATACAAGGACCCTTGCCGAAAATCACTTAAACGCGCATAACTCATTACTAAATCAAGATATATATATAAAATTTGGTACAAGTATTGCTTACATATACAGAAATATTACTATGAAATTTTTTTCCGATCGGTTCATAATTGGTCATAGCTCCCATACAAGGTCCCCTCCCGAAAATCACTTAAACACACATAACTCATTACTAAATTAAAATATCCATATAAAGTTTGGTACAAATATAGCTCTCACATATAGAAATATTACTATGAATTTTTTTTTCCGATCGGTCCATAATTGGTCACAGCTCCCATACAAGGTCACCTCCCGAAAATCACTTAAATGCACAATATTCATTGCCAAATAATGATATAGATACAGAATTTTGAAATTTTGTCTTTATATACATAATTGGTCCTAGCTCCCATACAAGGTCCCTTTACGAAAATCTCTTAAACGCACATTACTCATTACCAAATAAAGCTATTGATACAAAATTTGGCACAAATATTAGTTTGGTATACAAAAATTCTATTTCAAGATTTTTTCATGATCGGTCTATAACATGGGTGCGGTCGGTCCCATGCAAGTGTCCCTTCAGAAAATCACTTGAACACACATTACTTATTACTAAATTACGATATAGATACAAAATTTGACTGAAATATAGTTTTTATATACAGAAATTTTGCTTAAAGAATATTTTACGATCGGTCTATAATGGGTCATATCTCCCATACTAGGTCCTGCCCCTAAAAACAATTTGTGTAGAACAAAATTACATATATGTATTTTGAAAATCCTTAAATCTTTCACAAACATGCATACATGCACATTATTAAATATCGTTAAAGCATATCTAAGGGCGCTATACAAATAGAAAAGAAAATGGGGTTTGTTCAACAATGTTCAACAAATCTTGGAATTGTAACAGATTTAAGCTGTTTAAATCTTGGTGTTTTTCTATTGAAGACATGAGAAAACTTATTTCTACAAAAATTTGATCAATTAAAAAACTATTAATATAAAAGTAGCTGGTGGCGGGTATTTAAGATTCGGCTCAGCCGAATATAGCACTCTAACTTGTTTGTAATTACTTCACGTGAGAGGCACCAAAATTGGGGACTCTAGCTGTTATAGTTTTCTAGATATACAGATTTTAATAATTAGATTTTAGTATTTACTTAAATGGGAGGTGCCACGCCCGCTTTTGCTGAACTCCCTATTTTTGTCCAAAATATTTGTATTTAAACAAAAGTTACTTGTACAAAATTTGGGGACTCTATACGTGGGACCTCGCTCATTTGAAATTTCAACATAAAAAGCAGTTATAACTCCTTCCAGACATACAGGAAGATATTGTAAAAATTTCAAGAAAATCAGTTTAGCCGTTTAAACTGATTAAATAAAAAACCCCTTAACGATTTTGAAAATTATAACTACAATTGTTTTCCAGATTAACAATATGTTACATATAAGAGATGCCAAGCAAATTATTGCAAGTTCGCCAATTTCTATCTATCTATGAAAAATTTGTATTTAATTCATATATGTGGTGCCAAGCGCCCCATTGAAAGTCCGCCCTTTATTCTCTAAATGTTCACATGAATGTCAAAGTTCTTCATGTAAAATTCTAGCTCTAATAGTTTGTCAGATATACGAATTTAATTCATGTGGGGGCTTCATGCTTCCCGGATGAAAGTCCGCCCTTTTTCCTCCAAAATATTCAGATGAATATTAAAATAATTTGTGCAAAATTTGAAGAATCTAGTTCTATTAGTTTCCCAGTTAAACGAAATTTTGTATTTAATTCATATGGGAGGTACCAAGTACGCCATTGGAAGTCCGCCCGTTATACTCTAAATGTTCAGATGAATGTCAATGTTCTTCAAGTAAAATTTAAAGATTCTAGCTCTAATAGTTTCTCAGATATACGAATTTTTCTATTTTATTCATATGGGGGCTCCAAACCCCCCAGATGAAAGTCCGCCCTTTTTTCCTTAAAAATGTTCAGATTAATATTAAAGTTCTTCGTGCAAAATTTTAAGAATTTAGTTCTATTAGTTTAGGTAGTCCGCCAATTTATTACCCAAACTGTTTACATGGATGTTAAAATTCTTTGTGCAAAATTTTAAGAATTTAGTTCTATTAGTTTCCCAGATAAACGAATTTTTGTATTTAATTCATATGGGAGGTGCCGCTCCCCTCATGGGTAGTCCGCCAATTTATTACCCAAATTGTTTACATGGATGTTAAAGTTCTTCGTGCTAAATTTGAAGAATTTAGTTCTATTTGTTTCCCAGATAAACGAATTTTTGTATTTAATTTATATGGGAGGTACCACGCCCCCTAATGCTAGTCCGCCTACTTTTTGTTCTAAATGATCATATTGACACTAAAGTGGCTCCGACAAAATTTGAGGACTCTAACTGTTATATTATCTCAAATATACGGATTTTCTATTTTCTTAATGTGGGCCACTTAATCATCGCCCACTTGAAATTTCAGACATGCAGGAATACGCTGTGAAAATTTCAAGAAAATCGGTTCAGCCGTTTAGTAGTCTATAACGATCAAACATACAAACAAACACTCATTAATTTTTATACCCTTTACCTTCGTGAGAAGGGTATATATAAGTTTGTCATTCCGTTTGTAATTTCTATAATATAATTTTCCGACCCCATAAAGTATATATATTCTGGATCCTTATAGGTAGCGGAGTTGATTAAGCTATGTCCGTCTGTCTGTCCGTCCATCTGTCTGTCTGTCCGTCTGTGTGTTTGTTGAAATCAGTTTTTAGAGGACCCCAGATATCGGCGAGATCCGAATCTTCAATAATTCTGTTAGACATGCTTTCGAGAAGATCGCTATTTAAAATCAGCAAAATCGGTCCATAAATACCGGAGATATGAGCAAAAATCCGAGACAACCTTTGAAAATTTCATAAAAAAGACAATTTTTTTCATGCTTTGATATAAGCAAAAACAACAAGTAAGAAATTATAGTCGGGCGAGGCCGACCATATAATACCCTACACCTTTGACAAAAATATAATGTGATTTAGTTGCCATAATAAAGCATTTAAGTTGAATTGTACCTTGCCTTAGATATACATACTTAAGCCGTTTATTGTTGAATAAAATTGTGGACATTTAAGTGAAATTTTGATGGGGGCTTTTCATAGGGACTAGGGTCATATGAGAACCTATTATTATGGAATTCGTGGGGGTCATCAAGTCTTGTATACAACTTGGTTATTGCAGCTTTTTGTCGAGATATGAGTATATTAAACATAATTATGAACTTAAAAGCCCTATTCGGCGGGTTCAGTTGTATGGGGGCTAGGTGAAATAATGGACCGATGTGAGCCATTTTAACAGGCTTCATCTACGGTACCATAAAAGATCATGTGCCAAATTTCATTGAATTATCTCCAAAATTGCGACCTGTAGTTTGAATACAAGTTTTAAAAACCCTATTCGAGGGGTTCAGTTGTATGGAGGCTAGGTGAAATAATGGACCGATGTAAACCATTTTCAATAGGCTTCGTCCCTAGGACAATAGAAGATCATGTACCAAATTTCATTGAATTATCTTCAAAATTGCGACCTGTATTTTGATTACAAGGATTACAAGCCCTATTGGGGGGTTCAGTTGTATGGGGGCTAGGTGAAATAATGGGCCGATCTTAACCATTTTCAATAGGCTTCGTCTCTGGGACAATAGAAGATCATGTACCAAATTTCATTGAATTATCTTCAAAATTGCGACCTGTAGTTTGATTACAAGGTTTACATGGACGGACGGACGGACAGACGGACGGACATAGCTAAATCGACTCAGAAAATGATTCTGAGCCGATTGGTATACTTTAAGGTGGGTATAGGACCAATATTATTGTGCGTTACAAACATCAGCACAAACCCAATATACCCTCCCCACTAAAGTGGTGTAGGGTATAACAACACTGCTTATTCATTGAGTATTTCGTTTTATATGTTTGGATGGCTGTGTGTTTCATTGTCTTGTATATATTGTTTTTGTTTCTTGGTGCATTCAGTTTCGTATGTTTGGATGTCTGTTGGTTTCATTGCGTTGTGTATTTTGTTTTTGCTTATTTTTGGAGTATTTCGTTTCGTATGTTTCATTGTCTTGTATATTGTTTTTGTTTGTTGGTGTATTCAGTTTCATATGTTTGGGTGTCTGTTGGTTTCATTGCGTTGTGTATTTTGTTTTTGTTTTTGCGTGTATTTCGTTTCGTATGTTTGGATGTCTGTTGGTTTCACTGCCTTGTGTATTTTGTTTTTTTGTGTGTTTATTTCATTTAGCGTTGTTGTTGTTCGTTTTGCTATTGCTATAATAATAATATAAACGGGAAAATGGAATAAATTAAAATTTAGAATTGATATATTTTAAATGCACTGTGGTGAAGGGTATATAAGATTCGACACAGCCGAATATAGCACTCTTACTTGTTATATATATATAGATATGACTAGCTATACCCAGTGTGCTTTGCTACCCTAAAAGCAAAAAAAAAACCCACTTATACATGGGAAATGCCACTGAAATTATTGCAAGTTCGCCAATTTTTCAGAACGCTAATAAAGATTTTAATGTAAACTATAAAAAATGTAAATAATATTGTATTGTATTTAATTCATATGGGAGGGGCCAATCCCCTCATTCAAAGTCCGCCCAATTTTCTCTAAATGTTCACATGAATGTTCATGTAAAATTTGAAGATTCTAGCTTCTACAGTATCTCAGATATACAAATTTTTCTATATAATTCATATGGGGTTTCCAAGCCAGCCCCTGATAAAAGTCCGTTTTTTTCCAAAAGGTTCAGATGAATATGAAAGTCCTTTTTGCAAAATTTAAGGAATCTAGTTCTATTAGTTTCTTAGATAAAATATTTTGTTGTATTTAATTCATATGGGAGGTGCCGCTCCCCCCATTGGTCGTCCGCCAATTTATTACCCAAAATATTTACATGGATGCTAAAGTTCTTCGTGCAAAATTTGAAGCTTTTAACTCTAATAGTTTCCAAGATAGACGAATTTGTGTATTTAATTAATATGGGAGGTGCCACGCCCCCTGCTGCTAGTTCGCCCACTTTTTATCTTAACTAATTATATTGAGACTTATGTGGCTCCGGACAAATTTGCGGGCTCTAACTGTTACATTTTCCGAGATATACAGATTTAATATTTTCTCAATATGGAAGGTGCCACGCCCACTATAGTCATTCCGCCCATTTTGTCCAAAAATAGTCTTATGGATGTCAAAGTTGTCCGTGCAAAATTTGAGAACTCTAATTGTACCAGTTTCCAAGATATATGACTTTTAATAGTTATTTAATAAGTACGCGTGGCACCTCGCCTACTTGAAATTTTAAAATAAAAAGCAGCCTATAGTTCCTTCCAGATATACAGGAAGGTACTGTTAAAATTTCAAGAAAATCGGTCCAGCCGTTTAGCCGTCTATAGACTTCAAACAAACAAACCCATAAACAAATAAACACACATTCATTTTTATATATATAGATTACAAACGCCATTTCCTTTTATATTTTTAAAGCGCCCTTAGATATGGTTTAGCGATATTTAATAATTTGCGTGAAAGATTTAAGGAAATTCAAATTTTCGGGGCAGGACCTAGTATGGGAGATATGACCAATTATGGACCGATCGTAAAAATCTTTAAGTAACATTTCTGTATATAAAAGCTATATTTCAGTCAAATTTTGTATCTATATTGTAATTTAGTAATAAGTAATATGTGTTTAAGTGATTTTTGGCAGGGAACCTGGTATGGGACCGATCGCACACATATTATGAAGCGATCGTGAAAAAAATCTTCAACTATAATTTTTGTATACAAAACTAATATTTGTGTAAAATTTTGTATCAATAACTTTATTTGGTAATGAGTAATGAGCGTTTAAGAGATTTTCGTAAGAGGACCTTGTATGGGAGCAATTATGTAACATTAATGTATATATAGACAAAATTTTGGCTAAATTCTGTATCTATATAATTATTTGGTAATGAATATTGTGCATTAAGTGATTTTCTTGTATGGGAGCTATGACCAAATATGGACCGATCGTGAAAAAATGTTATAGTGTGATTTATGTATATAAGAGTAATATTTGTGCTAAATGTATGTATATCAATATTTGATAATTAGTTATGTGCGTTCAACTGATTTTCGGGAAGGAACCTTGTATGGCAGCTATCACCAAATATGAACCGATCGTGTAAAAATTTTTAAATAATATTTCTGTGTACAAAAATAGTATTTATGACAAAATTTTTTATGGATATCACTATTTGGTAATGAGTTATGTGCGTTTAAGTGATATTCGGGAGGCGACCTTGTATGGGAGCTATGACCACTTATGGACCGATCAGAAAAAAATTTATCAGTAACATGTCCGTATATAAGAGCAATACGTGTACCAAATTTTATATGGATATTTTAATTAAGTAATGAGTTATGTTCGTTTAAGTGATTTTCGGGATGGGACCTTATATGGGAGCTGTGACCAATTATGGACCGATAGGAAGACAATTTCACAGTAATATTTCTGTATATGATAGAAATACTTGTACCAAATTCTATATGGATATCTTAATTTAGCGTTTAAGTGATTTTCGGGAGAGGACGTTGTATGGGAGCTATGTTATGTGCGTTTAAGTGATTTTCGGGAGGGAACCTTGTATGGCAGCTATGACCAAATATGAACCGATCGTGAAAAAATTTTGAAATAATATTTCTGTGTACAAAAATAGTATTTATGACAAAATTTTTTATGGATATCACTATTTGGTAATGAGTTGTGTGCCTTTAAGTGTTTTTCTGAAGGGACCTTGTATGGGAGCTATGACCAATTATGGACCAATCGGAAAAAAAATTCAGAGTAACATTTTTGTATATAAGAGAAATACTAGTACCAAATTTTATATGGATATCTTAATTAAGTAATGAGTTATGTGCGTTAAAGTAATATTCGGGAGGGGACCTTGTATGGGAGCTATGACCACTTATGGACCGATCGGAAAAAAATTTCACAGTAACATTTCTGTATATAAGAGCAATACTTGTACCAAATTTTATATGCATATCTTAATTTAGTAATGAGTTATGTTCGTTTAAGTGATTTTCGGGAAGGGACCTTGTATGGGAGCTATGACCAATTATGGACCGATCGGAAGAAAATTTCACAGTAATATTTCTGTATATAAGAGAAAAACTTGTACCAAATTCTATATGGATATCTTAATTTAGTAATGAGTTATGCGCGTTTAAGTGATTTTCGGGAGAGGGCGTTGTATGGGAGCTATGTTATGTGCGTTTAAGTGATTTTCGGGAGGGGACCTTATATGGGAGCTATGACCAATTATGGACCGATCGGAAGAAAATTTCACAGTAATATTTGTGTATATAAGAGAAATACTTGTACCAAATTCTATTTGGATGTCTTAATTTAGTAATGAGTTATGCGCGTTTAAGTGATTTTCGGGAGAGGAATTTGTATGAGAGCTATATCCAATTATGGACCGATCTAGAAATTTTTTTCTCTATATGAATTCATTTTCCGGGAATATGTACTTTCGTATGATAGGCAATTTTCAACAGGAATAAAGCTCTCGTGCAAAAACAAATGTATGATGATTTTCATGGAATTATATTGCATAGTTTTAGTGAAAATTACATCAGAATGTGTAAAAAATTGTTATTTTTTTATTCGGGGTTGTTTTAAATTTTGATTCATAACTTTTCCCGATGTAAACCGATTTTTCGATACAAAACTGCCTAGGCCAAATTTCAATAATTTTTTTCACTTTGTTTTTACGTGAGCGTGTTTTACACAGACCGACGGACGGACATAGATAAATCGAATTTCATAAGGACCAAGAATATATATATTTTGTTGGGTCTCAGATGAATATTTTTTGGTGTTACACACGGAATGACAAAGTTATATATACCCTCTATCACCACTGATGGTGTTGGAGGGTATAAAAAAGGACATGGATTTATTTGCAAACTCAAAATTATGCTCTGGCATAGATTTTCATTTAGCTTACTTTTGCAAACATTTTTTACAATAATTGCATAATAAACAAGGTCAAATCAGGGACCAATTTGAGTTATTTAAACAAGTCGCAATATGAAAAATTGCGACCTGTATATAACGCAAAAGTTTTACATGGACAGCTAGCCGCACAGACGGACGGACATGGCTTAATCGACTTTTAAAAACTTTATTTGAATTTAGCACTTTTTCAACGAATTTACACTTTTTTATACCCTTCACTACCATCAGTGGTGATAGAGGGTATATATGTGTATGTTTGTCATTCCGTGTGTAACACCAAGAAATATTCATCTGAGACCCAACAAAGTATATATATTCCGGGGCCTTATCAAATTCTGAGTCGATTTAGCTATGTCCGTCTGTCTGTCTGCCTTAAACATACTCACGTTAAAACTAAGCAAAAGTAGTAAACCAAATTCACCAAAAATATTCACTCTTGTCCTAAGCAGCACTACCTCGAAAAAATTACGGGTTTTTTCGTAATTCTTAAGTCGTTTCCTCATATTAAGAGATATATTTTCTCGAAAATTAGTTTATCATTAATAAATCCCTTAAATATATCGATATCAACACAAAATTTTGTACAAGCAAATATAATATGAACAGAATTCGTGGTATCAACGTAGATCTCAGTAGGTTCACAATTGGTCATAGCTCCCATATAAGGTCCACTTTCGAAAATCATCTAAATGCACATATTTTATTGCTAAATAAAGTTATCTTAATAAAATTCGACACAAATACATTTTGCCTAAATATAAATCACACTACGAAATTTTTTCCGGATAGGCCCATAATTGGTCATAGCTCCGATATAAGGCCCTCTTCCGAAAATCACTTAAACGCATATATTTCATTGAATTCTAAAGCTATAGAGATAAAATTCGACTTGAATATGTTTTGTGTACATATACATCATTCGACCACTTTTTTCCGGATCGTTCCATTATTGGCCTTAGCTCCCATATAAGGCCCACTTCCTAAAATCACTTGGTAAAATTCGACACAAATATGTTTTGTCTTTAAATGACTCACTCTACGAATTTCTTTGAATAATGTAGCTATCGGGATAAAGTACGACTTGAATATGTTTTGTGAGCATATAAATCATTCTACCAAATTTTTTCTGGATCCGTCCATATTTGGTAATAGCTCCTATATAAGGTCCACTTCAAAAAATCACTTAATCGCACATATTTAATTATCAAATAAAGATATCTTAACCCATTAGATCCCAACCATCTTAAAATCTGTAAATTTAAATTATTAGATTCACTATGAAATGTATCGAAATTCTCTGTGAATTAACGTATTCAGTGCACTTTTTCGACACTTTATTGACATTTGTGCTAAAGTAAATTAATTAAAATTCATCAAATGAGATGTATTCTTCACTGGCACTACTGTGATATAATTTCAATTCACCGAAAATGTTGTATGCTAGATCCTCCAGTAATTAACTGTATTTAGCAAATCCTTTTTTGTCTATTTCTTGGCAATATTTGGAAAAATAATGAAAAAATCTAAATGTGAACTGATTTTATTATAAAGATAATCAGTAGCGCCTACAAGCCTTCTAAAATTTTTACCAAAAAGGACATAAACATCCTTTAAAGATAATTAAGATATATGAAAAACAAGTAAGAAAGTATAGTCGGGCGTGGCCGACCATAAGATACCCTACACCAGTTATGAATATTAACTGTGATTTATTTTTCATAATAAAGCATTTATCTTCAATATTCCCTTGTTCCGATACATTTAAGCAATTTATGGATGAAAAACTTATTTTCTGAAAGAGGCTTTATATGGGGCGCTAGGGGCAAATATGGACCAAGCCCGATAAAATTTTGTGAATATATTTATATTTACATAATATTTTATTGTGCTGAATTTCATCGCGATATTTGTGTTTATAAGCTAATTTGGGACATTCAAGTAATTTTCTGAAGGGGACTTTGTATGGGAGCTAGGGTCACATGGGGCCCGATCTTTATGAAATTTGGCAGGGTCATCAAGACTTCTATACAAATTTGTTGTGCCGTATTTTATCGATATATCTGTATATTTATCATAATTATGAGCTCAGAAGCCCTTTTCGCGGGTTCTGTTCTATGTGGGCTAGGTGAAATAATGGACCGATTTTAACCATTTTCAATAGGCTTCGTCCTCAAATAAAACGTGCGTGCAAAATTTCATCCAATTATCTTGAAAATTGCGACCTGTACCTTGCGCACAAGGTTTACATAGACAGCCAGCCAGACGGACGGACGGACATAGCGTAATCGACTCAGAAAACGATTCTAAGCCGATTGGTATACTTTAAGGTGGGTATAGGACGAATATTTTTTATGTTACAAACATCAGCACAAATCCAATATACCCTCCCCACTAAAGTGGTGTAGGGTATAAATAGGCATGGGTAGTCCCATTGTACTCAAGCGAGTACACCAATATTTAAGCTTATAAAAATAATTTTAAAGACAAATTTTTAATTATTTTTTAACAAAATCCTAATGGGCTGATCTGTTTACTTTATTTTTCAGTAAAATTCTAATCCATTCAACTCAAAATGAAAGATTTTCAGTCTTATGCAAAAAAACTTACAACATGCTTACTAACCGTTGTTAAGCTAAATTCGATAAAAGTATATCCAAAAACGATAATTAGCTTAAAATACCTGTAGTAAACCATTGTTAAATATACGAAAGTTAATAATGGTTCAACCGTCCTTTAAATATTAAAGTCAAATGTCATTATTTTCTTACAATTTATAACAGTTGACGTTTTGTGAAAAATATTGTTGTGTTAATTTTTTAAATAAATTATAAAAAAATAAATAAAAAACAATATGGATACACTTTTCCTTTTATTTTCAGGCTTTGTCTCCATATTTTTTCTTTCCTTTTTGCCAAAAATATAAATTTTGTTTATAAAATAGTTTAGTGATGTGTAAAATATCAATGCAAATTTAAAGAAAACGTTACTCGACTACTTTCTTTAATCAAAATATAATATTGCAATTACATTAGTTGTTTCATTTGATTTATACGTTGTTTTTATTAAATAAACAAATACAACCCCATTATTATGTTATTAAAAACAATTATTTTATATAAAAGCATAAAAAAATAATATTAGACACGAATACCAAATGAACTAATAATCGTTCATATACAACATTATGAAAATATTGACAGAATAAAATAATGGTATTACCAGCATCAAATCTAAAAAAAAACATTAAAATGTATTTTAGTTAAAATACTGGTTTTGCATATACTTTTTTAATAATGGATTATTAAGCTAAAAGTCGTGGTTAACTAATGTACACTTTAAGGTCATAATAAGGTTTTTTTTGCATAAGACTGTTTGACATCAAATTGCAATGGAAGGTGCAAAAAATCGAAAAATTAAAAAACTATGTTGGCAAAAAAATTATTTAAAATTTACCGTTATGTTTTTATTACTTTATAATTCGGTAAATTTACTCTTTGGATCCTATAGTAATATTCCAAAAAAAAAATTACAAAAAACTCAGTAATATGGATAATCTATGATGGATAATCATATGAATCATTATACGAAATTTATCCGGATAGGCCCGTATTTATTTTATTTATTTATTTACAAATTAACTTATGATTAGAAAAAAAAAATAAGCTAATTGATAAAAGGAGCAATAGCTGCTATGGCTTTCAGCTCCAATATAGTTAACATTAGATAAATTTAAAGATATTGAATTTTTTTAGGAATGATATTATGGTCATAATTTTGTCTGATGTTGGATTTGAGAGTAAATCTAATGGATTGTTGTCTTTAAAAGTTAGTAAATGGGTGTTGTTATATTTATGTTACAAACATCAGCACAAATCCAATATATCCTCCCCACTAAAGTGGTGTAGGGTATAAAATGCAAAAAAACTTACAACATGCTTACCAACCGTTGTTAAGCTAAATTCGATAAAAGTATATCCAAAAACGATAATTAGCTTAAAATACCTGTAGTAAACCATTGTTAAATATACGAAAGTTAATAATGGTTCAACCGTCCTTTAAATATTAAAGTCAAATGTCATTATTTTCTTACAATTTATAACAGTTGACGTTTTGTGAAAAATATTGTTGTGTTACTTTTTTAAATAAATTATAAAAAAATAAATAAAAAACAATATGGATACACTTTTCCTTTTATTTTCAGGCTTTGTCTCCATATTTTTTCTTTTCTTTTTGCCAAAAATATAAATTTTGTTTATAAAATAGTTTAGTGATGTGTAAAATATCAATGCAAATTTAAAGAAAACGTTACTCGACTACTTTCTTTAATCAAAATATAATATTGCAATTACATTAGTTGTTTCATTTGATTTATACGTTGTTTTTAATAAATAAACAAATACAACCCCATTTTTATGTTATTAAAAACAATTATTTTATATAAAAGCATAAAAAAATAATATTAGACACGAATACCAAATGAACTAATAATCGTTCATATACAACATTATGAAAATATTGACAGAATAAAATAATGGTATTACCAGCATCAAATCTAAAAAAAAACATTAAAATGTATTTTAGTTAAAATACTGGTTTTGCATATACTTTTTTAATAATGCATTAAGCTAAAAGTCGTGGTTAACTAATGTACACTTTAAGGTCATAATAAGATTTTTTTATACCCTCCACCACCATCAGTGGTGATAGGGGGTATATATAACTTTGTCATTCCGTGTGTAACACCAAGAAATATTCATCTGAGACCCAACAAAGTATATATATTCTTGGACCTTATGAAATTCTGAGTCGATTTAGCTATGTCCGTCTGTCCGTCCGTCCGTCTGTCTGTCTGTCTGTCTGTCTGTCTGTATAAAACATTCTCACGTTAACACGAAGCAACAAAAATTAACGAAATTCACCCAAAATATTTATTATTGTCCTAGGCAGTTTGGTATTGAAAATGAGCAAAATCGGTTCTCACCGGGAAAAGTTATGAATCAAAATTTGAAACAACCTCGAAAAAAATAAGCATTTTTTACACATTCTGGTGTAATTTTCTCGAAAACTATGAAAGATAATTCCATAAACATCAGCATACATTCGTTTCTACACAAGAGCTTGACTCCTGCTTAAAATTGCCAGAATCGGTCCACAATTTCATATACCTCCCATACAAAAGTACATATTCCCGGAAAATGGGTTTTTTGTTAATAACTTCCGTCACAATGTCGAAATCTTTACAAAATTTTACAAATAAAAATCTTATATCAATAGAATTCATTCAGAGAAAAAATTTTCTTGATCGGTCCATAATTGGACATAGCTCCCATACAAGGTCCCCTCCCGAAAATAACTTAAACGCAAATAATTCATTTCTAAATCAAGTTATCTATATAAAATTTGGTATAAGTATTGCCCTCGCATACAGAAGTATTACTGTGAATTTTTTTTTTCCATCGGTCCATAATTGGTCATAGCTCCCATACAAGGTCTCCTCCCGAAAATCAATTAAACGCGCATAACTCATTACTTACATAAGACATCCATATAAAATTTGGTACAAGTATTACTCATCTGCACAGAAATATTATTGTGAAATTTTTTTCCGATCGGTCCATTATTGGTCATAGCTCCCATACAAATCACTTAAACGCGCATAAATTAAGATACCCATATAAAATTTGGTACATGTATTACTCTCACATACAGAAATTTTACTGAGAATTTCTTTTCTGATCGGTCCATAATTGGTCATAGCTCCCATACAAGGTCCCCTCCCGAAAATCACTTAAACGCACATAACTCATTAACAAATTAAGATATCTATATAAAATTTGGTACAAGTATTGTTCATATGCACAAAAATATTACTGTAAATTTTTTTTCCGATCGGTTCATAATTGGTCATAGCTCCCACTCAAGGTCCCCTCCCGAAAATCACTTAAACGCACATAACTCATTACTAAATTAAGATATCCACATAAAATTTGGTACAGGTATTGCTCACATATACAGAAATATTACTGTGGAATTTTTTTTCCTATCGGTCCATAATTGGTCATAGCTTCCATACAAGGTCCCCTCCCAAAAATCACTTAAACGCACGTCACTCATTACTAAATTAAAATATCCATATATAGTTCGGTACAAGTATTGCTCTCACATACAGAAATATTACTGTGAAATTTTTTTCCGATCGATCCATAATTGGTCATAGCTCCCATACAAGGTCCCCTTTCGAAAATCTCTTAAATGCACATTACTCATTACCAAATAAAGCTATTGATACAAAAATTATATTTCAAGATTTTTGCACGATCGGTTCATAACACACATTACTTATTACTAAATTACGATATAGATACAAAATTTTACTGAAATATAGCTTTCATGTCCAGAAGTTTTGTTTAAAGAATTTTTTACGATCGGTCTATAATTGGTCATATCTCCCATACTAGGTCCTGCCCCTAAAACCGTATTTAACTAGTTGCATTATCAATTTGTGTAGAAAAAAAATATATATATGTATTTTGAAAATCCTTAAATCTTTCACACACATGCATACATGCAAATTAATAAAAATCGCCAAGCGTTGGTAATGTTCAATAAATCTTGGAATTGTAATAGATTTGAGCTGTTTGAATCTAGGGATTTTTCTATTTAAGATATGAGAAAACTTATTTCTACAAATATTTGATCAATTAGAAAAGTATTAATATAAAAGTAGCTGGTGGAGGGTATTTAAGATTCGGCTCAGCCGAATATAGCACTCTAACTTGTTTTGCATAAGACTGTTTGACATCAAATTGCAATGGAAGGTGCAAAAAATCGAAAAATTAATCGAAAATCTCTTAAATGCACATTACTCATTACCAAATAAAGCTATTGATACAAAAATTATATTTCAAGATTTTTGCACGATCGGTTCATAACACACATTACTTATTACTAAATTACGATATAGATACAAAATTTTACTGAAATATAGCTTTCATGTCCAGAAGTTTTGTTTAAAGAATTTTTTACGATCGGTCTATAATTGGTCATATCTCCCATACTAGGTCCTGCCCCTAAAACCGTATTTAACTAGTTGCATTATCAATTTGTGTAGAAAAAAAATATATATATGTATTTTGAAAATCCTTAAATCTTTCACACACATGCATACATGCAAATTAATAAAAATCGCCAAGCGTTGGTAATGTTCAATAAATCTTGGAATTGTAATAGATTTGAGCTGTTTGAATCTAGGGATTTTTCTATTTAAGATATGAGAAAACTTATTTCTACAAATATTTGATCAATTAGAAAAGTATTAATATAAAAGTAGCTGGTGGAGGGTATTTAAGATTCGGCTCAGCCGAATATAGCACTCTAACTTGTTTTGCATAAGACTGTTTGACATCAAATTGCAATGGAAGGTGCAAAAAATCGAAAAATTAAAAAACTATGTTGGCAAAAAAATTATTTAAAATTTACCGTTATGTTTTTATGACTTTATAATTCGGTAAATTTACTCTTTGGATCCTATAGTAATATTCAAAAAAAAAATTTACAAAAATCTCAGTAATATGGATAATCTATGATGGATAATCATATGAATCATTATACGAAATTTATCCGGATAGGCCCGTATTTATTTTATTTATTTATTTACAAATTAACTTATTATTAGAAAAAAATAAGCTAATTGATAAAAGGAGCAATAGCTGCTATGGCTTTCAGCTCCAATATAGTTAACATTAGATAAATTTAAAGATATTGCATTTTTTTAGGAATGATATTATGGTCATAATGTTGTCTGATGTTGGATTTGAGAGTAAATCTAATGGATTGTTGTCTTTAAAAGTTAGTAAACGGGTGTTGTTATGTTTAGGGCAGTTCTGGTGAAGTAGGAAAGTTGATTCTACAGTTACAAGTGGGGAGGTTTGGTAAGTTTAGTAAAGTACCATGTGTCAGTTTTGTGTGTCCGAGTCGAAGTCTCAAAAATTTTGTAATAAATATGCGGTCTAATTTGCGGGTTTGAAAGTCTATGTATTGATAAATGTTAGTTTTGTTTCTATTAACAGTCTTGTACCAGTTGGATGTTCTTGAATATGTATTGTCTTGATTACTGAATTGGGTTTTTATATATCTATTTATATCTATGAGGTTGTAATTGTTCGTAGAAATAAGAGGAGCTCGTAATGCATATTTGGCTATTTTGTCTGCAAATTCGTTACCGTCAATGTTGCAATGTCCAGGGGTCCAAATGAGTACTATACGGTTTTGTTCTTGAATGAGAAAATTTCTTATGAGTGTTGCGTATAAGTTACAATTGCAAATATTCATAATCATCTTAAGTGCAGATATAGAGTCGGAACATATTGCGTATTTTACCCTGCTGTATCGAATATGTCTAATTGCCTCATAAATGGCAATTAGTTCGGCAGAAAGGATAGAGCTATATGGTGGTAAAATTGCCGTTTTAATTACTTTTTCTTTAGTGGTGACGCTAAAGCTTATTGAATTTTCAATCTTAGATACATCTGTAAATAAATGTTGGTCTTGCGGTATTTTTTCCATAAGATTTTGAAATAATGTTCTAAATTGTATGGGGTTGTGTTGGTTTTTGGAGAATTTGTGAAGGGAGATGTTTATGTTGTCGGAACTTCATAACCATGGTGGATAGTCTTTACAATTTAATTTAATGGGATTAATGTCGAGTTGTATACTATGGCATTTTTCTTTAATTCTACCAATAACAGAAATAATTTTGGGTGTTTTGTTTGATTTTGTGATTTTAGACATAATGGATCTTAGTAAATTGTTGGGGTTAAATAGGAAAGTATGTATCATTTTGGTAACTGCAATGTTTAACTGTGTTTTAAGAGATAGTATATTTGATTCACTCATCATATTATTGCATGGAGTTGAACGGAAGGCCCCAAGGGAGAGCCTTATTGCCGTGTGTAGTATTGTGTTATTTTTTCTTAATTTACATTTCGCGGAGAAACCGAAAAAAGGTAAAGAGTATCTAATTTTAGAAATAAGTAAAGCATTTGTAATAGTCATCATATTTAATGGGCAAAAATTATAGCTGTAGTTTGATAGGCATTTTATAACGTTCATAGATTTATTCAGAGATTTCGTGATATCCCAGGTATATCTTTTATTTATGTATATGCCAAGTACTCTGAGGTAGTCAACTTCTGCGAATCACCAGTGTATAAGGTACTTTTACATTGCATTTTTCTACGTGTATGTATTTACATTTGGGAGTGGATAGTACTGCACCTGAGATGGAGCACCATTGTTTTATGTTATTGAATAAATTAACTGTTAATAGAAGGGTTTTTATCTCTAAACTCTTTTTTATCTCTAAATGAAATCGATTTCCTTATTGAGTTCAATAATGGTACACAGTTTATTGTAGGCTATCAAAAATAAAACGACTGATAATGGAGAACCTTGAGGAATTCCATTTTCAACTGGCTATAAATGAAATAATTGTCCACCGATTCTAACTGACATTTTACGGTTAGTCACAAAGTTGGTTATATATTTGATAATACGAGGACTTATTCTCCAGGTTTCTAATTGATTGACAATTGTGTGTAACCCAATTTTATCGAAGGCTTTTTCGAAGTCCAACGATACTATAGTTGTGTGTTTTCCCTTAGATAGGCTATTAGCAATATGGTAGTCTAAATAAAGAAGACTTTCAATTGTGGACCTACCCCGTATAAATCCAAATTGCCGACTGTTTAATAATTTATATGTAGATATAAACCACCAAAGTCTGTTTGCAATTATTTTGTCTAGTGTTTTCGCCAGACATGAGTTCAGGGCAATTGGTCGGTATCCATCTAAAGATGTTTTGTTTTTCCCAGTTTTATATATTGGTACTACGATATTTGATTTAAACTGTTGTGGTATATTATTATACTCACCATCAAAAAATATGGGGAGTATATTGATTTTGTCATTCCGTTTGTAACACATCGAAATATTAGTCATATACCCATAAAAGTATATATATTTCGGCTCCTTATTAAATTCTAAGACGATCTAGCCATGTCCGTCCGTCTGTCCGTCTGTCTGTTAAAATCACGATAGAGACCACACGAGAGAAGCTAGACGGTTGAAATTTTGCATAAATATTCTCTATTGTTAAGGTTTGTTTGGTATTGAAAATGGGTAATATCGGTCCACTTTTTCGGAATGCCCCCATACAAGTGGACCTCCAAAAAACAGCTTTAACGGGCATAACTGCTTTAGAAGTACAAGTATAGCGATGAAATTCGGCATAAATAAGTTTCATATGAGCCAAAATCTTTCTATCAAATTTTTTGAGGATAGGCCCATAAATGACCCTACCCCCCATATAAGGTCCCTTTCTGAAAATTACTTTAACACTCATTACTGGTCCCAAAATGCAAGTATAGCGATGAAATTCGGTATAAGTATGTTTCTTACGAACCAAAATATCTCTACAAATTTATTTTAGGATCGGCCCATACCCCCCATGTAAGATCCCCTTTAGAAAATGACTTTAACACTCATTACTAGACCAAAAATTCGAGTATAGCGATGAAATTTAGTATAAGTAAGTTTCTTACGAACCAAAACCTTTTAACCAATTTTTTTAGGATCGGTCCACAAATGACCCTATCCCCCATATAAGGTCCACTCCTGAAAATTAGTTTAACACTCATTACTGGCCCCAAAATGCAAGTATAGCGATGAAATTCGACATAAATAAGTTTCATGTAAGCCAAAATCTTTCTACCAAATTTTTTGAGGATCTGTCCATAATTGACCCTACCCCCCATATAAGGTCCCCTTTAGAAAATTACTTTAACACTCATTACTGGTCCAAAAATGCGAGTATAGCGATGAAATTCGGTATAAGTAAGTTTCTTACGAACCAAATCGCTCTTCGAATTTTTTTTAAGATCGGCCCATAAATCACCCTATCCCCCATATAAGGTCCCCTTCTGAAAATGACTTTAACGCTCATTACTGGCTAAAAAATACGAATATAGCAATAAAATTTTACACAATTAAGTTCCTCGCGAGCCAAAATCTTTTTAATAACTTTTATGTGAATAGGTCCATAATTGGCCCTACTCCTCCTATTGGGTCCACTTCAGGAAATAGCTTAAACGCTTACTACTGTCTTAAAAATACGAGTAAAGCGATGAAATGCTACACACGTAAGTTTCTTACGAGCCAAAACCTCTGTACCAATTTTTTTGGATCGGCCCATAAATGACCCTTCCCCCATATAAGGTCCCCCTCTACAAATAACTACAATGCTCATTACTGGCTTAAAAATATGAATGTGACGAAAATTGACGCACAAGTTTAATCTCTCCACCAAATTTAGGGAGGATCGGTATATAATTTACCCTACCGCCCATATAAGGTCCCCTTCAGAAAATTACTTAAACGATCATTACTGGCTTAAAAATATGAGTTATGAAATACGGTTATGAAATTCGCTCCGAATTTTATGCGGAATGTGTCGGTAATACACAAAAGGTTCCCTTCAGGAAAGAGTTTTGGCTAATAAACTACGAGTGTTCCTTATTTAAAATACGAGTATAGCCCTGAATATACAAAATTTTATGAGTATCGGTTCATAATTGAGGCTCACGGTTTAAGAATTGAAATAAAATATTTTTTTTTTTTTTTGATACCCACCATCAAAAAAGATGGGGAGTATATTAATTTTGTCATTCCGTTTGTAACACATCGAAATATTGGTCATAGACCCACAAGAGTATATATATTCTGGGTCTTCATCAAATTCTAAGACGATCTAGCCATGTCTGTCCGTCCGTCCGTCTGTCTGTTGAAAGCACGATAGAGTCCCAATGGAAAGAGCTAGAGGGTTGAAATTTCACATAAATATTTCTTATAGGTAAGGTTTGTTTGGTATTGAAAATGGGCAATATCGGTCCACATTTTCGGATAGCCCCCATACAAATGGCCCCTCGAAAAGCAGCTTTAACAGCCATAACTTGTTTAAAAATACGAATATAGCGATGATCAAAAATCACTATGCAATATTTTACGAGGATCGGTCCATGATTGACCCTACCCCCCATATAAGGTCCCCTTCAGAAAGTGACTGCAACGCTCATTAATAGCTTAAAAATACGAGTGTAGCGATGAAATTCGACACAAATAAATTTAATACGAACCAAATTCTGTCTACCAAATTTTATGAGGATCGACCCATAATTAACCCTACCCCACTATAAAAGGTCCCCTTCAGAAAATTACTTTAACGCTTATAACTGGCCTAAAAAATACGAGTATATAGATGAAATTCGACATAAGTAAGTTTCATTCGAGTCAAACGAGGTTTGATGGTGGGTATATAAGATTCGGCATAGCCGAATATAACACTCTTACTTGTTTTCAAAAATCAAATTGTATAATTTTAGTAAACGATGTTTCATAACTATTGGTAGTTTTTGTAACATGGGGCAAGATATTCGGTCTCTACCTGGGGTTTTACCTTTTACTTTCTTTAAAACGGAATAAAGTTCAAGAATGTTGATATTGGTTTTTGTATTCAATTAAATTGTTTGTAGTCATATTACGTTTAAACGCATTCCAAACTTTGTTTCTCTTTGTTTTTAGATCGTTAAGTAGAGGATTCCACCATGGGACTTTGTGAGTGGGTGAAATGTGTGTTTGTGGGATAGCAATATTAGCTGACTGTAAAATAATTTTCTTAATATTAGTTGTTTCCTTGTTAACGTTAGAGCTAGTAACCCGTTCTGCAAAATGTGCGCAGTGTTTTTTGTATGATTCCCAGTTGGCGAGTTCAATTTTAAATTTAGGTTTGAAAATATAATTTGTCTGTTTGACTAAATAGTAATAAAATTATTGGAAAATCGTCACTCCGTGAAGAGAGTTTTCAATGTTCCAATCTATATATGGGGCTAAAGAAGAGGAGGCGAAGGTAAGGTCAATGTTAGAAAAAGTGGAGCGAGTGTTGAAATGAGTTGGTGAATTTCCATTAAGCAATATAAGATTGGATTTATTGATAAAAGAAGCTAGTATCTTACCCCTTTTGTTGTTACTGGAGGAACCCCACATTGAGTTCCAACTATTAAAATCACCGGTAACTAAAGTTAGTAGGTTATGATAAATTAAAACGTTTTCGAGATTGGCTTCCGTAAAGTTTATTGCAGGTCGTATGTAGGCTGATATTATTTTAAATTTAATTTTTGTCTGAATCTCAATACCAATTGCGTCAAAGTCATTAGCTAAATTTATGGATTCATATTGTAAAGAGTTGTGAACAGTGTTAGGTTAGGTTAGGTTTACACTGGTAGCCAATTTCGGCTTTACTTGGGTCCATGTTGATCCCTTTGTAAAAATACCTGTAAGAAGAAGAAAAGAAAAGAGAGGGAGAGATAGAGGAGAGTGAAAGAACAGAGACATTTGCAGAGAGAAGAAGATGATGAGAAATGAGAAAGCCAGGGCAGCTGCCGTGGATGAGTAGTGTGAGTAATAGGATTCACACCTATTTTGACAAATTAATGAACTGTAGAAGACGTTCTAATTGAATGTTTGACAATTCGGTTAGATCACCAAAATAGGTCGATCCAAGTGTCTGAAAACGGGCCTCCGCCAAAGCAGGACAATCGCAGAGAAGATGAGTAATAGTCTCTTTTTCATCCTCGTTTTGACAACTCCTACAGTAGTCGTTGAACGGGAGACCAATGCGTCTAGCATGGTTCCCAAATTTACAGTGGCCAGTGATTATTGATATCAGCCTACTTAACTGCGGTCTTTGGAGACCAAGAAGATATTTAGACCTTTGAGGATCCATTTGTGGCCACAGTGCTCTACATGTTGAGCACGTGTGTTCACGCGACCATTTGTCGCGAGCGATGCAGAGGCATTTTTCACTGATTTGCCTCTTAACTGCAAGTAGTGGTATACCGCAGAACTGATCAATATCCATTCTGCTAAGCATAGTGCCAGCTCTTGCCAATGTGTCAGCAATACCGTTGCCATACGAATTCCCATGTCCCTTTACCCAAATTAGGGTGATGTTCGAATGTCTCGCCATCTCATTGAGAGACGTCCGGCATTCATGGACAATTTTGGATGTGGAGAACACACCAGTTAGGGATTTAATAGCAGCTTGACTATCAGTATAAATTCTGATATCCCTATTAGATATCCGATAGTACCTTAGCCAATTTACCGCCCTCCTTATCGCCGATATTTCAGCCTGAAGGATACTACATTCATCATTAAGTCGAAAGGAGATTTTCGTTCCAAATTCCTCAATGAAAATGCCACCACCAACTCCTTTCGTCGTCTTGGATCCGTCTGTATACACTCGGAAGCAATTATTCGGCGGAAGGAGAGATTCCTCATACTCCGAAGATATATGATATTGGAACTTTCTCACTAGAGATGGTACTGGAATACAATAATCAACAATGTACTGATTATCCGGTATAAGATCTATGATCCTAGCATGGCCTATGGAGCATTGTTTCCATTTGCCAGTTACACTCAATCTGGCCGCAGTTGACATAGCCAATTTCCTTGCAAGGAGATCGACCGAGAGCCAGTTGAGCATAGTGAACAGCGCCTTCGAAGGAGTTGTTCTGAGAGCGTCTGTGATAAGAAGCGCAGTTGATCTCATTACTTTTTCCAGTTGTTGTCTGAGTGAAGCCTTTTCAAGCGCGTGCCACCATAAAACAACCCCATATAGCATAATAGGTTTAATAACTGCCTCAAAGAGCCAGTGAACATTCTTTGGATTTATGCCCCAGCATGTTCCTATAGCCTTCCTACAAACATATAGTGCCGTAATGGCTTTAGATGCCCTAGAGAGTACATTTGTACTCCAAGATAGTCTCTTATCTAGGATTACGCCAAGATATTTAGCGCTGTCCGAGAGTTTTAATACTTCGCCGTTAAGGCAAGGAAGAGGAAATAAAGGAATCTTGTATTTGCTAGAGAATAGCACAAGTTCCGTTTTACTAGGATTTACACTAAGACCACATTCGACACTCCACGAGCTAATGATCTTTAGTGCTTGTTCTAGCCTTTGGGATATGGTTTCAAGGTGATCGCCTGATACCGCAACCGCGACGTCATCAGCATAGGCGACTGTTTTATAGCCAAGAGAGTCTAGTTCTACCAGAATATCATTTATGGCCATGTTCCATAAGAGTGGTGATAGTACTCCCCCTTGTGGAGTACCTCTTAAAGCTTTTCTAGAGATTACTGTATCTCCTAAGGAGGATTCAATGATCCTATTTGAGAGAAGACTCTCGAAAAATCCCACAACTGACCTACCAAACCCAGCCCGAGATAGAGATTGGCAGATAGATGCAGGATTGACGTTATTAAAGGCGCCTTCTATATCAAGAAAGGCAACCAGTGAATAATTTCCATACCTCATGGATTTTTCAATATGACCAACGAGAGTATGAAGAGCCGTCTCAACAGATTTGCCCTTCGTGTATGCATGTTGAGAGGCAGAGAGAAAGGATTTATCTATCGAGGTCCTAATGTGGATATCGATTATCCTTTCCAATGTTTTCAGCATAAATGATGCCAGACATATTGGTCTGTAATCTTTTGCCTTAGTGTGTGAAGTTTTACCCCCTTGGGAATAAAAATCACATTACACTTGGTCCATTGAGTAGGAATGTATGACCAAGAGAGACAGGCTGTGTATAAGTTCCGCAGCCAAGGAACTACAAGATCTATATTGTGTTGAAGATCTGCAGGAATAATACCATCAGGGCCGGGCGCTTTGTAAGGATCAAAGCTTTTAATTGCCCAACGGATAATGTCATCTTCAATAGGCACGTGTGTTACAGTCCGCATTGAAGTTGGAGAGAAATTAGTCAAATCACTAATTGGAATACAACCAGGGAAGTGAGTATTAAGGGGAAGCTCTAAAGTCTCCTGACTACCTGAAGTCCAGCTCCCATCCATTTTCTGTATATAGCTAGGAACAGAAGGGGACTTTGACAAAATTTTACGGAGACGACTGGTTTCGGAAGAGCTTTCAATATTGCTACAGAAAACCCTCCACGAGTTCCGCTTCGCATTCCGAACCAAATTTTTAAACTTATTAACGTTTGCCTTATAAAGGGACCAGTTACCTGATCTCTTAGCCTCGTTAAAAGAACGGCGGCATGTCCTTCTCATGCTCGCTATGTCAGGACTCCACCACGGTGGTTTGTCCTTTATTAGGCCACTGGATAATCTACAAGATCTCTTCGTGGCAACGCTCAGAGAACTAGCAATCCAATTTGCAGCCAAATCAATATCCCTTATGCTCTCTACCGTCGGAGCAGAGGGAAGAATAGTACTCAGAGAAGCTTTGTGCCTCTCCCAATTTGTTTTCCTTCTATTTAGAAAGGGTTTTGAAACTTTGACCTGGACCACTATGTCAAAGTCCAGGTAGCGGTGATCAGAGAAGGAGCAGTCATTGGAGACATTCCAATCTTTGATCAGTTCTATGTTGTTTGTACTAATAGCTGTAATATCCAGAACTTCCTTTCTGTTTGTCACAACAAAAGTAAGTTCTGAACCTCTATTAACGACTGTCATATTAAATTCTAATAAAAAGTCAAGTAAACACTCACCTCTACTGTTGGTGTCTGAACTGCCCCAGACACTGTGATGAGCATTTGCATCAGCGCCAATTATCACAGGAACGTGACGCCTATTTGCTTCGCGCATTAGATCTCTGACCAGGTCGTTTGGCGGTTGTTCACCATGGTCATGCGCCATATAGCAGCTAAGGAGCCAGATGGTGGAGTTTCCGGTCTCAAGTGCCGCCGCTACCGTATCCTCATCGCTGTAATCAGATAAGATGAAGATATCTAAATGGTTTTTGGCCAGAATACAGGCTCTAATATTTTTAATATTAGTTTGTATAGTTTGTAACCTCTGAGAGATAGTCCAAGGATTTTGCCGTGGTGGGTCCACGGTTCTTGGACCAAGATGAGCTCCTCCCCTCTCTCAGCCATCCGGAGGAGCAAAGCAGCTGATGCTGCTTTGGAGTGGTGAAGGTTAATCTGGGTTACCTTCACCATCTCCGAGATCAGGATCGTACACGACAGTGACGTCGACGTCCTCAGGATCGGAATCCTGTCTCCTGTCCCATCGGGGCGGAAACCTTCACCACCTTCCAATCATGGGTAGGTAGATGAGGATTTCCGCTTTGTAGGAACGCCAGAATTTCCGCCGGGTCATGTGGCTCAGTTGGGATGGTGGCAATTGATCTCGGTCTGCGAGGAATTTCGCTTACCGGGATCACGTCCAACCTTGCACCTGGCCACACTTCCCCAAGGGATTGAATAGCTAGCTTGAGCAGAAGCGCAGAGCGCTCATTTGAACAAGCTAGCAGCTTAATGTGACCCTGGTACCAACCAGCATCATCGTTTTGGGGGGCGGGTCCTGGATTCTCCTTGAGGATCTTCCAGTACACGCCTAGCATCTTCTGACGGATAGTCCCCCATTTTTCCTGGGAGATGGCTCCGTCGCTGTTGCTTTGGTCAACAATAGCCCTTACCAGTGGGTTTCTAGCCACTTCACTGAAAGGCCTATTGATGACAATGGTTTGCGCCTGTTTTTGACGTTTAGTCGGCAGGTCGTTCGGCATAGAAGTAAGGGTCTCCTCCTCAGATCGTTGCCGTTTAGGCGCCTCGGCAGCAGGTCTAACCACTTCTGCCTCAGCTGGAGGATCGGAGCCCTTTAGCCTAGCCAGGAGGCTTTTCGCCCAATCGAGGGACGATTTCTCGTCTCTCGTTAAAGCATCGTTGGGTTTGGCGCCATGACGCTCAACGATGCGCTCGGCGGCCCGCCGATGAACAAAAGCCCTTCTGGAAGGTGTTTTGTGCCTGGGGGAAGACTCTAGGGATACATTGGAAGAGCCCGACAACGAGTTCGACGACTTTTCCAATGTAGGGGGAGGTGCAGCAGAGGAATCCGACATCAGGGTCGACGATTCCACATTCGCACAGGGCACTTGGGAGACCTTGTTGTCACCCGAAGATAGGGATTGAGCTGACTTTGAATCAGCAAGGGCTGCTTTTGCGGCTGCAGAGGTACTCGCCACGACAGGCAGAGGTACCTCACCGCTGGGACCTTTACCCACACCCGAAGGCTTAGTGGGCGGTTTTGGTTTACAAGCAGCCAGCTTGGGCCGGCTACTTGCGGTTGTTGTTGTTGTTGTTATTGCTCCAGAAGCTCGCGGAGTAGTCAAGCCTGGTGCTACCACCTGACTAGTCCGGACGCCAGTCGCATTCGATTCACCACAGCCCGGTGTCGCCGCTGTGGGAATAGGGTCTCCGGATATTATCAAGCCCCGGACCGGATACGAGGGGCATTCTTTCTTCTCTGACATTCTTGGGGGGGTTTGTTGCATTTTTGGCCTACTGCCAGGACTATAAACTGCCGTCCCACTGGGAGCAAACAGACCATCAAGCCGTCCAATCTGGAACAGACGCTTGATGGATTTCAGGACTTGCACACTTAAGTGCGTGAATCAAATGATTCAAAACGGACTTTCTGTTGATTGCCTTGTCTCAGTGACAGGAGAAGCAAATCAACAGATCGTTACTAACAGACCGCCCAATGTGGGAAACAGACATCTGTTAGGTGGGAGGGGTAGTTCTTAGTTTCGTGCTCGTCTCATGACCCGTCTGACAAGGGTGACCCCTAGGAGGCAGCCAGCTCAAGCAAAGCTGTCTCCGTCAGCATGGCCCATGAGATTCATCGCACTTAAGCCTTCACATCGCGACAAGATGACTACCCTTCGTGAAGGGTGAACAGTGTTGCCACAATAAAATTTTTTTTTCTAACCAAAATTCGAATAAAAAATAACCAAATTAAGAAAAAAGTAAACAAAATTATTTTTATTTGTTTCATATTAAACATTTGGACATTAAAATAACAAATTCATTTTCTGAAGTGGAATTTGTAACTATGTTAAATTTCGTTAAATTTGTAACTATGTTAGATTTCGTTCGAAATTTGAGTTTAAGGGGTATATTTGCCCAAATTATAATACCATGTAGCGGATGTTAGCATTACATTCATAACTTCAGCAATATTTGCTGACAAAAATTTAGAATTTTAGACGGTAAAATAAAAACTAGTTTACAACATCATCTAGAAAATGTAAATAAAGAACTAAAAGTCATGGTGAGATAGTAGAAGTCAAAGGTCATGAGTATCAAATCTTTGCATATATCGCGATTATTATTCGTCGTATGAGTTGAGATGTTATTACAAGTTTTGTAGATAATACAATTTCATTTTCCTTAGCTGTGTTATTTAAAAATATCAGTTGATTAATACTTTAAAGATATCGTGATACTATTCTTGCATCAATTAGCAGAAAATGCTTTATTAATTCTTATTAAATCATTTATCTTAGAATTTCGACAAATTAGCACAGTATCTGTTTATGCAAAATTTCAAAAAATTTATAGAAGCTGCAATTATACTTTAAATTTTTAATTTAATTTGGAGGACATAATCTACTAAGTACGTAGACTATTCCCACCAAATTCCATAAAAATCGAAATGCGAAATGCAGCCTACTTCGTTTTTTCATATAAGTACCGCGAGTTCTTTACATAAAAAGTTCCAATAGAAATATTAACGGAAGGACGGACGAGTTTGAATCAAAAAGTGATTCATTCTATTATTCACGGTGTTAGATAGGCTAGTGTAAATAAAATAATATTACGGTGTTGTTATGATTTAAATCAACTCATTTAATATGTGGAAAACGCATAGGTACTTTTGCTAAATCCTAAACCAATTAAGATATCGAAAAATACCTTTGTGCACATAATTATATATATATAATTATAATTGCAGTAATAAAAAAATTTCAAATAGTAAAAAAAAATCCACATATTACCAAAATTCAAAACAGGGACGATATGTATATTTACATAGTTGGTTTAAAACTAGAGATAAAAGAAGTTTTTTTTTTAATTTTATTTTTAGAATAAAAGCAAACAGCATTTAGTTCAATTGTTTGCAAAAAATAACCAAAACGAAAAAATAATTCACATGTACACATGCAAAATAAAAATAACCAATTTTGGTTAATAATAACCAAAGTGGCAACACTGGTTGTGAATCAAAAAGGCAACTCCACCATAACGAGTTGTTGATGTATTGTAGAAAGTAGAGAATAATTAGTAGGAATAGGAATACCTGTGGTAGAATGTAAATGAGTCTCTTGAAGCGAAATAAGTTTTGGTTTGTGTTGTTTAATAAGTATAATCAGTTCGTTGTAATTATTAGTATAGTCGTTAATATTCCATTGTATTATTTTTAAAGCCATTGCAATTTTGGTATTATGGATAACTTGATAGCGAGAGTTAATAGAGAAAAAAACAGAGTAAAAATATAAATATAATAACTAATAATAATAATTTTATACTTATAAATTAATATTGCTGAAAGGTCTCGTACAACACAGATGTAGGGAAACAAGGCGGCAGTATATTCCTGCAGAAAATATACCACCGCCCAGCTTCAAAACTGTGAGGTCGAGACTTTTCATCAATGCGTCTTAAATATATTTAGATTATTTGTTTTTAGCTCGTTTATTTGTTGCTTCAAGTTGTTTTTTTTATTGTTTTACGTTGTCTTTTTGATGTGTTGCGGGGTAAGATATTTACTTTGTTTTCTCCAGTTTGGGTTGGAACATCGCTGGATAGTGAGGAATTGCTAGTTGTGTCTTTATCAGATATATCAATATCCCTTGTAACATCTGAGTAGTCTTTTAGATTGACGTTTTATTACTTTGTTTGTCGATTGATGTTGTTGTGGGCTGATTTGTATTGATTTCAGTAGTTTTTTTGGTAATTGTAGCGTAATTATGTGTGGATGATGGATTTCTATCGTAATATTTTTTGACAGCTGTTCTTTTGCTTACTTTCTCAAGAGTAATGATCGCTTGTATCTCTTTCTCTCTTTGGAAGATAGGACATGTTTTGTTGTTTGGAGAATGGTTTGTATTTTCTATTTTATTTTCGATACAGTTAGTGCAAGAGGCTGGTTGAGTACATATCTCATTATTCTTTAAGTTGGTATGGATTTTATTTCAGCATACACTGCAGAGTTTGTTGTTGTCACAGTTGCTAAAGTGATGACCAAATCGTAGGCAATATTTGCATTTTAAGGGAAGTGGGATATAAGGTCGTATTCTTACTCGTTCGTATCCAACTAATATCTCTGATGGTAAGTTTGTAGATATAAATGTAACAATGATTAAACCGGTTTCTATTAAATTGTTGTCTACTTTTTTCATAATTTTGTTTACTTTAAAAACATTTTGTTGTTTTAATTCAGAGAGTATTTCATCTTCTGAGATCTCTCGGAGATCGTTTGAGTATCCCAGCGGTAAAAATACACATTATGTACTCGCTTATCTAAATGATATTTCGTGGCAGTCAGTGGTGATGCTTTCACTTATTCTTCCACTTAGATTTAACATAAAAGTGTCCTAGGCTGCCTCATCGATGTGCTCTCGCTTAGAATGCAAGCCACAGTTTCATTAAGACAAATTAAAATTTCACTTACATAATGTGTGGAGTTCTAAGCGAAGTTAATGAGACGCCTATAAACGCTTGCAAATAAGAATGTAATGTATGTATATTACAATCCTATTTGCATTTGTAAGTTAAGTATCATGTCTTCCGATTTTGTTATCGAAAAAATATATAGTATATTTTTTACGTTTATTTCAAATTATGTAAGTTTATTTAAAAATTATCATCAAATAATAAACATGTATTATAGTTAATTCAATAAAAATAAAACTTTCGGTCATCTTCCTTTAAAGATCCTGTAAACAAACAAGAGGAAATTGTCAGTATTAAAACTAGTATGTATGAAGTAAATTTACCCCAATTTTTAAATCCGTTTGTGCCACTTAGATCACCACAATTATTTTAAATTTTTACAATAAAATAATTTTTTTAAGAGAACACAACTTCACTTACAAAAGATCAACTTTAAAGTGAAACAAAAATATTCTTCTTTTCATGTATGTAGTATACAAAAGAAAAACAAGTAAGAGTGCTATATTCGGCTGTGCCGAATCTTATATACCCTTCACCACAGTGTATTTAAAAAAATTCAATTCTATAAAATTTTAATTTATTTCATTTTCCCGTTTATATCATTATTATGGCAATAGCAAAACGAACAACAACAACGCTAAACGAAATAAGTTAGAGTGCTATATTTGGCTGAGCCGAATCTTTAATACTCTCCACCAGCTACTTTTATATTAATAGTTTTTTAATTGATCAAATATTTGTAGAAATAAGTTTTCTCATGTCTTAAATAGAAAAACACCAAGATTTAAACAGCTTAAATCTGTTACAGTTCCAAGATTTGTTGAACATTACAAACCCCATTTTCTTTTATATTTGTATAGCGCCCTTAGATATGCTTTAACGATATTTAATAATGTGCATGTATGCATGTGTGTGAAAGATTTAAGGATTTTCAAAATACATATACAGTTAATCTCAAAAATAAGTATACAGAAATACTGACAATTGGTTTTATTTAAAAAAGGATATTATTTTTTCAAAAATCAAAAAAGTAACACATTTATTTATTAAAAACAATTATGATAATTATTATTCACTACTTTTTTTCTTCATATTTTGGTTCTTTGAGTTCTCATTTAAGCTGAAGTTAAGAAGGTGCAAAATTTACGTCACAAAAATAAGTATACAGATAATTTTAATATGTATTTGGCTTAATGATATTAACAAAATTCATGAAAATTTTACCGTTTGAATGTAATTATTTTATTATAAAATATTATGTACACTATAACATGGAAAAAATTCACTTTTTGTTCCGAAAAATTTAAATTTTTGGTAATTGATCTGAATATTATTTATAGGAGCATTTTTTCCTATTTAAGAACATCTGACTATTTAAACCCCCGGAGTTTTGGATCGGGTATTCAATAATATCCCTCGTTTGTTCATTATGATGCATTGGAAGACGATATTTTAACTTTTAAATTAATTGTTTCTGTACAATAATTGCAATTCATTGCGGAACATTGCCGTTTTTAACATAGTATAGCGTTCACATTCGATATTTAACGACGATTTCCTAAAATTTATATCTTAAATTGCGATATTAATAATATTTGTACTAGTATCCATTAATTAAAACAAGTTTTTTGGTTCCAATCATCCATTACACACTTCTAAATACTACCAATAATCGTCAAATGGTGACCATGTCAATAACTTACACTACATATCGGTTCTGAAATTGATTATTGTCCAAAATAGTAAGATTTTTATATTAAATCAGGCTCAATTGGTGGTATGAATACGAATTGAACAATTTTGAACACAGATACATCTTAATTTGTTGCTAGAACAAATAAAATGTCCGATCCATAAAATATGGTTATTGTATCAAGTATATTAAGATATGATTGGTAGCATTATTGTATGCTTTGGAAATCGGAGTATTTGGAAAACCAGTTTAAATTAAAGGAAATATATAGAATTATCCAAATTTTAAAGTTTATGTTGTAAGTCTTAAGAAATCGGAGTTAAACTTCGGTTTTTTAAGAACGTACTCTGTTCAAAATGGCCAAATCCATGCATATAACATTAATTTCGAAATAACAACTCTTTTCAAAAGTTAAAAATTCTATTTCCAATGCATCATTTGGAGGGTTCAATGCCCACCAGATCCAAAATCCGGGGTCTAAAGTGGAAAAAAATCGTAGAAGTGGGAAAAAAACTGTCCTACTAATTAATTCCGGAGCCAATCGGCCCAAATTTCAAGATTTCGGAACTAAAAGTTGATTTTTTCCAAGTTATTGTGTAAAAAATATTTTATTAAAAATATTTTAAAATGTGTAAAAAATATTTTATTTATTAATACGAGTAAAATTTCCATAAATTTTGTTAATATAATTAAACCAAATATATACTGAAATGATCTGTATACTTACTTTTGTGACGTAAATTTTGCACCTTCTTAACTTCAGCTTAAATGAGAACTCAAAGAACCAAAATATGAAGAAAAAAAGTATTGAATAATAATTATCATAATTGTTTTTAATAAATAAATGTGTTACTTTTTTGATTTTTGAAAAAATAATATCCTTTTTTAAATAAAACCCATTGTCAGTATTTCTGTATACTTATTTTTGAGATTAACTGTATATAATTTTGTTCTACACAAATTGTTTTTTGGGGCAGGACCTAGTATGGGAGATATGACCAATTATAGACCGATCGTAAAATATTCTGTAAGCAAAATTTCTGTACATAAAAACTATATTTCAGTCAAATTTTGTATCTATATCGTAATTTAGTAATAAGTAATGTGAGTTCAAGTGATTTTCTGAAGGGACACTTGCATGGGACCGACCGCACCCATGTTATAGACCGATCATGAAAAAATCTTGAAATAGAATTTTTGTATACCAAACTAATATTTGTGCAAAATTTTGTATCAATAGCTTTATTTGGTAATGAGTAATGTGCGTTTAAGAGATTTTCGTAAAAGAACCTTGTATGGGAGCTAGGACCAATTATGTATATAAAGACAAAATTTCAAAATTCTGTATCTATATCATTATTTGGCAATGAATATTGTGCATTTAAGTGATTTTCGGGAGGTGACCTTGTATGGGAGCTGTGACCAATTATGGACCGATCGGAAAAAAAATTCATAGTAATATTTCTGTGCATATGAGCAATACTTGTACCAAATTTTATATGGATACCTTGATTTAGTAATGAGTTATGCGCGTTTAAGTGATTTTCGGCAAGGGTCCTTGTATGGGAGCTATGACCAATTATGGACCGATCGGAAAAAAATTTCATATTAATATTTCTGTATGCGAGAACAATAATTGTACCAAATTTTATATAGATATCTTGATTTAGTAATGAGTTATGTGCGTTTAAGTAATTTTCGGGAAGGGACCTTGTATGGGAGCTATGACCAATTATGGACCGATTGGAAAAATATTTCATAGTAATATTTCTGTGCATATTAGCATACCTATTCCATATTTTATATGAATATCTTAATTTAGTAATGAGTTATGCGCGTTTAAGTGATTTTCGGAAGGGGACCTTGTATGGGAGCTATGTCCAATTATGAACCGATCCAAAAAATGTTTTCTCCCAATGAATTCTATTGACATAAGATTTTAATTTGTAAAATTTTGTGAAGATATCAACATTCTAACGGAAGTTATTAACAAAAAACTCATTTTCCGGGAATATGTACTTTTGTATGGGAGGTATATGAAATTATGGACCGATTCTGGCAATTTTCAGCAGGAATCAATATCTTGTGTAGAAACGAACGTATGATGACTTTCATGAAATTATCTTGCATAGTTTTCGAGAAAATTACATCAGAATGTGTAAAAAATGCTTATTTTTTTTTGGAGTTGTTTTAAATTTTGATTCATAATTTTTCCCGATGTGAACCGATTTTGCTCATTTTCAATACCAAACTGTACCGGATAATAGTGAATGTTTTGGGTGAATTTGGTTAACTTATATTGCTCCGTTTTAACGTGAGCGTGTTTTACACAGACAGACAGACGGACGGACATAGCTAAATCGACTCAGAATTTCATAAGGACCCAGAATATATAAACTTTGTTGGGTCTCAGATGAATATTTCTTGGTGTTACACACGGAATGACAAAGTTATATATACCCTCTATCACCACTGATGGTGGTGGAGGGTATAAAAATGCTTATTTTTTTCGGAGTTGTTTTAAATTTTGATTCATAACTTTTCCCGATGTGAACCGATTTTGTTCATTTTCAATACCAAACTGTACCGGATAATAGTGAATATTTTGGATGAATTTGGTTAAATTATATTGCTTCGTTTTAACGTGAGCGTGTTTTACACAGACAGACAGACAGACAGACAGACAGACGGACGGATGTACGGACAGACGGACATAGCTAAATCGACTCAGAATTTCATAAGGACCCAGAATATATATACTTTGTTGGGTCTCAGATGAATATTTCTTGGTGTTACACACGGAATGACAAAGTTATATATACCCTCTATCACCACTGATGGTGGTGGAGAGTATAACAAAATACTCAATGCAATGAAACACACAGCCATCCAAACATATGAAACGAATACTTAATGAATAAGCAGTGTTGTTGTTGCTTATATCAAAGCATGAAAAAAATAGTATTTTTTATGAAATTTTCAGAGGTTGTCTCGGATTTTTGCTCATATCTCCGGTATTTATGGACCGATTTTGCTGATTTTAAATAGCGATCTTCTCGAAAGCATGTCTAACAGAATTATTGAAGATTTGGATCTCGCCGATATCTGGGGTCCTCTAAAAACTGATTTCAACAAACACACAGACAGACGGACATAGCATAATCAACTCCGCTGCCTATAAAGATCCAGAATATATATACTTTATGGGGTCGGAAAATTATATTATAGAAATTACAAACGGAATGACAAACTTATATATACCCTTCTCACGAAGGTGAAGGGTATAATAAAACGGTACTTTAGTTAAGTTTTTTTTTAAAGAAATAAAAACAAAAAACAACATGAACAAGTAAGAGTGTTATATTCGGCTGTGCCGAATCTTGTATACCCACCATCAAATCATTGCCAAAGAGGAATGCTTCCTTATAAATAAACTTTGATATTTAAGAATCGATGCTTTTGTTATTATCAAAACAATTTTCTCATTTATTACATTCTATGTATAGGGAAATTTTTGTCGAATTTTGTCGCTGTCCTTTTATTTTTAAGGTAGCAAAAAGCGTTAAAGTTATTTTCTGAGGGGACGTTTGGTCAATTATGGACCGATCCTCGTCAAATTTTCTATAACGATTTTCCGAAGGGAACCGTATATGGGGGTAGGATAAATTATGGACCGATCGTTATAAAATTTTACAAAGCGATTTAGGTTTCTAAAGAATAAGTTTATGTCGAATTTCATCGCTATAGATGCTTCTTTTAGACAATTATGAACCTTAAAGCCATTTTCTGAAGGGGACCTTATATGGGGTGTAGGGTCAATTATGGACCGATCCTTATAAAATTTTACAATGATATTAAAGTTTCTATAAAATATGTTCGTGTCGAATTTCTATAGATGCTTATTTTAGACCATTCTGAGCGTCAAAGTATTTTTCTGAAGGGGACCTTATATGGGGAGTAGGGTCAATTATGAACCGATCCATATACAAGTTTACAAAGCGATTTAGGTTCCTATAAAATATGTTCATCTCGAATTTCATCGCTATAGATGCTTCTTTTGGACAGTTATGATCGTTAAAGTCATTTTCTGAAGGGGACCTTATATGGGGGGTAGGGTCAATTATGGACCGATTCTTATAAAATTTTACAATGATATTAAGGTTCCTAAAAAATATGTATATTTCGAATTTCATCGCTACAGCTGCTTTTTTTAGTCAGTTATGAGCGTTAATGTCATTTTCTGAGCGGGACCTTATATGGGGGATAGGATCAATTATGGACCGATTCTTATAAAATTTTACAATGATACTAAGATTCCTTAAAAATATGTTTATGTCGAATTTCATTGCTATAGCTGCTTCTTTTAGCCAGTTATGAGCGTTAATGTCATTTTCTGAGGGGGACCTTATATGGGGGATAGGGTCAATTATGGACCGATCCTTATAAAATTTTACAATGATATTAAGATTCCTATAAAATATGTTTATGTCGAATTTCATCGCTATAGCTGCTTTTTTTAATCAGTTATGAGAGTTAATGTCATTTTCTGAGGAGGACCTTATATGGGGGATAGGGTCAATTATTGACCGATCCTTATAAAATTTTACAATGATATTAAGGTTCCTAAAAAATATGTATATTTCGAATTTCATCGCTATGGCTGCTTTTTTTAGTCAGTTATGATCGTTAATGTCATTTTCTGACGGGGACCTTATATGGGGGATAGAGTCAATTATGGACCGATCCTTATAAAATTTTACAATGATACTAAGATTCCTAAAAAATATGTTTATGTCGAATTTCATTGCTATAGCTGCTTTTTTAGTCAGTTATGAGCGTTAATGTCATTTTCTGAGGGGGACCTTATATGGGGGATAGGGTCAATTATGGACCGATCCTTATAAAATTTTACAATGATACTAAGATTCCTAAAAAATATGTTTATGTCGAATTTCATCGCTATAGCTGCTTCTTTTAGTCAGTTATGAGCGTTAATGTCATTTTCTGAGGGGGACCTTATATGGGGGCTAGGCGAAATCGTAGACCGATATTGCCCATTTTCAATACCAAACAAACTGCATCAATATAAAATATTTGTGCAAAATTTCAGCTCGCTAGCTGCTTCCGTTTGGACTCTATCGTGTTTTCAACAGACGGACAGACGGACGGACATGGCTAGATCATCTTAGAATTTAATGAGGATCCAGAATATATATACTTTTTATGGGTCTTAGATGAATATTTCGATGTGTTACAAACGGAATGACAAAAACAATATACCCCCCATCTTTTTTGATGGTGGGTATAAAAAGGCAGCTAACTCTCTGCTTAAATCGTAATCTATGTTATAATTAAAGTGCATGATATGTTGGATTACGCATATATTGCACTCTAAGTACTTAGATTGCTCGCTTAGAACGTCATACTGATGTCATTGAATATTATCTAAGTACTTTGTTTCATTTACCGCTGGGATATTACACCTCGAACGAAATTTTTATATTATGATTTTATATTATGATTTAAAGAGCATAATTGAATTAATTTGTTTGCTTGAATAAAGTTTTTTGTTTTTATTAATATTGTACCGTGTATTAGTTTTTTACATATCTCCACTTCTCCTCCACATGTGTTATCGACGACCTTCTTTATTAAAAAGGGCGAAACATTAGCGAGAGTGTTTACTTTGTTATTTTCATTTTTTTCACTGTCGACTCGTTTAATAACTAAATATTTCGGACCGGTGGATAGAAATTTAAGTTTCTTAGTTTTGTCCAATAAGATGGGAGGATCATCTCCCATATCAGGCGGATCTTTCATTATAGCAAATTCTTATAGATATAGTCTTTATAATTTGTAAATGAAGAATTTGTAAATATTTGTAACTAGCTTTACCCAGTGTGCTTTGCTACCCTAAAAGAAGTATAAATAAAAAACCCACTTACCCTAAAAGCAGTATAAATAAACAAGTAAGAGTGCTATATTCGGCTTTGCCGAATCTTAAATACCCTCCACCTTAAACTGGTTGCGTAATTTATCAAATTTTATGGATTGATTCAAATTTACCTTAACATTTTACATTACGCCTTACATATGCAATTAAAAACAAGTAAGAGTGTTATATTCGGCCATGCCGAATCTTATATTCCCACCATCAAATCATCCTTATAAATAAACTTTGATATTATCGATCTATGTTGAATCATATGTCGATATTAACATAAACATCAGGGAAATATTTGGAAGAGGGCCATTATTAAGGGCTTAAGCATTTCATCGCTGCACTTGCAGTTTTAAGCTAGTAATGATCTTTAAAGTCATTTTCTGAAGGGGACCTTACAAGGGGGATAGGGTTAATTAAGGACCGATCCTTATATATATAATTTGATAAAGAATTTTTGGCTCGCACAAAACTTGTTTATGTAGAATTTTACTGCTGTACTCACATTTTCGCGTCAGTAATAAACTTATGGACCCATCCTCATAAAATTTAAGAAAATGATTTTAGTTCCTATAAAACTTTTTTATGTCGAATTTTATTGCTATATATATATGTATGTATATATGTTTCTTAACGTCAGATAAGAGCATTAAAGGGGGGTCTTATATGGGGGGTAGGGTCAATTATGAACCGGTCCTTATAACATTTTATGAAGTGATTTAGGTTCTTATAAAACAAGTTTCTGCCGAATTGCACCGCTATTGATGCTTCTCTTAGCCAGTTATGGGCAATAAAGTCAATTTCTGACGAGGACTTCATATGGGCGGTAGGGTCAATTATGGACCTATTCTTATAAAATTTTACAAAGAAATTGAAGTTCTCATTAAACATGTTTGTGCCGAATTTCACCGCTATTGATGCATCTCTTAGCCAGTTGTGAGCGATAAAGTCATTTTCTGAAGGGGACTTTATATGGGGGGTAGGGTCAATTATAGGCTTATCCTTATAAAATTTTACAAAGAGATTAATGTTCCCATAAAACATGTTTGTGCCGAATTTCACCGCTATTGATGCTTCTCTTAGCCAGTTATGAGCGATAAAGTAATTTTCTGAAGGGGACTTTATATGGGGGGTAGGGTCAATTATGGACCTATCCTTATAAAATTTTACAAAGAGATTAATGTTCCCATAAAACATGTTTGTGCCGAATTTCACCGTTATTTATGCTTCTCTTAGCCAGTTATGAGCGATAAAGTCATTTTCTGAAGGGGACTTTATATGGGGGGTAGGGTCAATAATAGGCCTATCCGTATAAAATTTTACAAAGAGATTAATGTTCCCATAAAACATGTTTGTGCCGAATTTCACCGCTATTGATGCTCCTCTTAGCAAGTTATGAGCGATAAAGTCATTACCTGGAGGAGGCCTTATATTGGGGCTAGGCGAAATCGTGGACCGATATTGCCCATTTTCAATACCAAACAGACTGCATCAACTAGAAGTATCTATGCAAATTTTCAGCTCGCTAGCTACTTCCATTTGGACTCTATCGTGTTTTCAACAGACAGACAGACGGACGGACATGGCTAGATCGTTTTTGAATCTAATAAGGACCCAGAATATATATACTTTTATGGGTCTTAGACGAATATTTCAATGTATTACAAACGGAATGACAAAAACAATATACCCCCCATCTTTTTTGATGGTGGGTATAACAAAACTATCACTTAACAGACTGTTAAAGAGCGTACTAAATGTAACAAATGTTAACGTATGTTATGTATTTAAAATAATTTCAATGTGTGGGAAAAATGTATGGCAATATGATTAATTTTAAAACGATAGATTTTCAATATTGTTGATCCTATGAAAAAAAATTAAAAAAAACAAGATTTTGTTTCAATGTTGTCAAAAAATGTTATTTTTAAATTTTTATTGTTGAGCCGAATTTTTCAATATTCAATGCCAAGCTACATAAGAATATAATCAAAATTTTGGCCAAAGATTATAAATTTGATCGTGAAAAGAATTATGAATCGACAGACGGTCATACGTGGCTAAATCTAATCAGAAATCAAATGTTTTTAGAAAAAGTTACACATTTAATTGGATTTTTAAAAATGTTTATTATTTATGACAAAAAAATTTAAATCGGTAAGGAATCGAACCGGCGATGCTCGGTTTGTTAATTCTCTATTTCATCCATTGCACCACATCATTATTTTGTCTTTCGTTAACTAATACTTTTCATATAAAAATGCCGTGTTATTTCCTGTTTATACAAAACATTGCTGCTGAATAACTTTTATTAACACTGATGTTGCTGAATAGCATAAAAAATTAAACAGTTACATTTTCTCAATGTGTACATTTTATTTGATCGTGGTTTAGCAACAATTTTTTACACAAACAGGAAAGACAATTTCTATGTGAACATCATTAATTGCAAACAATTACGAAGCTAGATAATAGTGTGGTGGGTATGACGTAGAACTGGCAACTGAGAAATCTTAAGTTCAAACCCTGTTCGTCATGGACACTTTTTATTTAATTTTTTGCGAAAAATAATACATTTTTGAGTCCCTATGGGTGGTACAAGAAATTGTGGACCGATTTCGATTTTTAACACAGTGGATCACCGTACCAAAAACTATATGTCTGACAAAATTCAACAATATTTGTGCCAAATATTTTATGAATATCATTATTTAGTAATTAGTAATATGCGTTTAAGTGATTCTCGAAAGGGGACATTGTATGGGAACTACGACCAATTATGGACCGATCGTAAACAAATTTTACAATATCATTTATGTATACAAAAGCAATATTTGAGCCAAATTTTGTATGAATATCTTTATTTGGTAATGAGAAATATGCGTTTAAGTGATTTTCGGAAGGGGACCTTGTATGGGAGCTATGGCCAATTATGGACCTATTCAGAAAATTAATTCTTTATATGAATTCTATTGGCATAAAACTTTCACTCGTGAAATTTTGTAAAGATATCGGCATTATAACGGAAGTTATTAACAATAAATTAATTTCCTGGAATATGTACATTTGTATGGGAGGTATATGAAATTGTGAACCGATTTTACCGATTTTTAACATAGTTGATCCTGGCACCAAGTGTTGTATTTCTGACAAAATTCATCAATTTATCTGCAATAGTTTTTGTAAAAAGTACAATTAAATATGTGAAACAACACAATTTTTTTCGAGGTTGTCCCAAATTTTTACTCATATCTCAGAACCTATTCTACCGATCTCGCTGATTTTCAATACCAAACTGCTTAGGATAACAATAAATATTTTGGGTGAATTTCATTAAGTTCCATTGCTTCGTTTTACCGTGAGCGTGTTTTATACAGACAGACAGACAGACGGACAGACGGACAGACGGACATATCTAAATCGACTCAGAATTTCATAAGGACCAAGAATATATATACTTTGTTGGGTCTCAGATGAATATTTCTTTGTGTTACAAACGGAATGACAAACTTATATATACCCTCTATCACCACTGGTGGTGGTGGAGGATATAAAAACCCACTTAACGATTTTTAAGATTCTAACTGCAATAGTTCTCTAGATTTACAATATGTTACATATTAGAGATGCCAAGCAAACTACTGAAAGTTCGCCAATTTCTATCTATCTATGAAAAATTTGAATAATATAATAGTTTCCAAGATATACGAAATTTTGTATTTAATTCATTTATGTGGTGCCAAGCCCCCAATTGAAAGCTCGCCCGTTATTCTCTAAATGTTCACATGAATGTCAGAGTTTTTTATGTAAAATTTTAAGATTCTAGCTCTAATAGTTTCTCAGATATACAATTTTTCTATTTCATTCATGTGGGGGCTTCAAGCTCCCCAGATGAAAGTCCGATCTTTTTCCTCCAAAATATTCAGATGATTATTGAAGTAATTTCTGCAAAATTTTAAGAATCTAGTTCTATTAGTTTCCCAGATAAACGAAATTTTATATTTAAGTCATATGGGAGTTGTCAAGTTCCCCATTGAAAGTCCGCCCGTTATACTCTAATTGTTCAGATGAATGTCAAAGTTTTTCAGGTAAAATTTGAAGATTCTAGCTCTAATAGTTTCTAAGATATACGATTTTTTCTAATTAATTCATATGGGGGGCGTGGAGCCCGCTCGTTTTCCCCCAAAATATTCAGTTGAATATTAAAGTAATTTATGCAAAATTTGAAGAATCTAGTTCTATTAGTTTCCCAGATAAATGAATTTTTGTACTTAATTAATATGGGAAGTACCAAGTCCCCCATTGAAAGTCCGCCCTTCATCCTCTAAATGTTCACATGAATGTCAAAGTTCTTCATGTAAAATTCTAGCTCTAATAGTTTCTCAGATATACGAATTTAATTCATGTGGGGGCTTCATGCTTCCCGGATGAAAGCCCGCCCTTTTTCCTCCAAAATGTTTAGATGAATATTAAAGTAATTTGTGCAAAATTTGAAGAATCTAGTTCTATTAGTTTCCCAGATAAACGAAATTTTGTATTTAATTAATATGGGAGGTACCAAGTCCTCATTGAAAGTCCGCCCGTTATACTCTAATTGTGCAGATGAATGTCAAAGTTCTTAAAGTAAAATTTGAAGATTCTAGCTCTAATAGTTTTTCAGATATACGAATTTTTCTATTTAATTCATATGGTGGCTCCAAGCCCTCCCAGATGGAAGTCCGATCTTTTTCATCCAAAATGTTCAGACGAATATTTAAGTTCTTAGTGCAAAAGTTGAAGAATTTAGTTCTATTAGTTTCCCAGATAAACAAATTTTTGCATTTAATTAATATGGGAGGTGCCGCTCCCCTCATGGGTAGTCCGCCAATTTATTTCCCAAAATGTTAATGTGGATGTTAAAGTTATTTGTGCAAAATTTTAAGATTTTAACTGTAATTGTTTCTAAGTTAAACGAATTTTTGTTTTTAATTTATATGGGAGGTGCCACGCCCCCTAATGCTATTCCGCCTACTTTTTGTCCTAAATAATCATATTGACACTAAAGTGGCTCCGACAAAATTTGAGGATTTAATATTTTCTAATATGGGCGTGGCACCTCGCCCACTTGAAATTTCAAAATAAAAAGTAGCCCATTACCTATTCCAGACATACAGGAATACGCTGTGAAAATTTCAAGAAAATCGGTTCAGCAGTTTTGTAGTCCATAACGTTCAAACATACAAACAAACACACATTCATTTTTATATATATAGATAGAAGATGTAAACTGGGATTGAGAAAAAGTGAGTGTTGATCTTATGGAAGACGGACACGAACTGGATAGGCCCGTAATTGGTCATAGCTCCTATATAAAATCCACTTCCGAAAATCACTTAAACGCACATATTTCATTAATTGATAAATTTATTCGAGTGAAATTAAACTTAATTTTTTTAGCCACCACCATAAAAGATTATTTTGTCATTCCGTTTGTAACACATCGAAATATTGGTCATAGACCCATAAAAGTTTATGTAGTTTATGTTGAAATCACGATAGGGCCCAGAATGGTGGAGCTAGATAGTTGAAATTTTACATAAATATTCTCTATTGCTGAGGTTTGTTTGGTATTGAAAATGAGCAATATCGGTCCACGGATAGCCCCCATACAAGTGGAAATTCGACATTAATAAGTTTCATATGAGTCAAAATCTTTCTACAAAATTTTTTGAGGTTCGGTACATAATTGACCCTACTCCTCATATACGGTCCCCTTCAGAAAATGGCTTTAGCACTCATTACTGGCCTTAACATTCCAGTATAGCGATGAAATTAGGTATAAGTAAGTTTCTTACGGACGAAAACCTCTCTAGCGAATTTTTTAGGACCGGCCAATAAATGACCCTACCCCCCATATAAGGTCCCCTTCTGAAAATGACTTTAACGTTCATTACTGGTTAAAAAATACAAGTATAGCGATAAAATTTGACACAAGTAAGTTCATCGCGAGCCAAAACCTCTCTTACAAATTGTATGTGGATCTGTCCATAATTGGCCCTACGCCCCATATAAGGTCCCCTTCAGAAAATTACTTAAACGATCTTTGCGGGCTTAAAAATGAGAGTTGAATTTAGGTATAAGTAAGTTTCTTACGGACCAAAACCCCTCTAGCAATTTTTTTATGATCGGCCCATAAATGACCCTACCCCCATATAAGGTCCCCTTCTGAAAATGACTTTAACGCTCATTAATGGCTTAAAAATATGAATATAGTGAATAAACGCTTAAAAGTACGAGTTATGAAATACGGTTATGAAATTCGACATAAGAAACTTTAATACGGACGTTAATCTTGCTACCGAATTTCATGCGGAATGTGGCGTTAATTCACCCTACCACGCATATAAGCCCCCTTTAGAAAATTATATTAACGCTAATTACTGGCATAAAAATGCGAGTACATCGATGATATTCAATATAAACAAGTTTTATATGAACCAAAATCGCACAGTGGGGCAGAATCGAAATTTTTTGGAAATAAATCTGGCATTTCTAAACGGCTGATCCGATCGGTATAAAATTTGGCGTGAGCGTAGCCAAGGAGTATTCGAGTTTAAGTTTTGAAGATGAACCCCGCAGATGCCCCAGGGACGGCGCTGTTGCGGCTCAAAGTAGGGTACCTACGACATGTAAAATTTTTAAACTCGTGCCATTTTTTTGTTTTTCATCCAAATACAAATATTTTCTGAAAGCGCTCGACGAGATCTTGAAAAAACATGCTTGGACATACTACTTATCTCTTATAATATCCGAGTTATAGGCATTTAAAAAATTTGTGATATAAAATTTACCATACCTTGGTCCGCCTTTCTGAGATATGAGTAAAAATTTGGGACAACCTCGAAAAAAATTGTGTTGTTTCACATATTTAATTGTACTTTTTACAAAAACTATTGCAGATAAATTGATGAATTTTGTCAGAAATACAACACTTGGTGCCAGGATCAACTATGTTAAAAATCGGTAAAATCGGTTCACAATTTCATATACCTCCCATACAAATGTACATATTCCAGGAAATTAATTTATTGTTAATAACTTCCGTTATAATGCCGATATCTTTACAAAATTTCACGAGTGAAAGTTTTATGCCAATAGAATTCATATAAAGAATTAATTTTCTGAATAGGTCCATAATTGGCCATAGCTCCCATACAAGGTTCCCTTCCGAAAATCACTTAAACGCATATTTCTCATTACCAAATAAAGATATTCATACAAAATTTGGCTCAAATATTGCTTTTGTATACATAAATGATACTGTAAAATTTGTTTACGATCGGTCCATAATTGGTCGTAGTTCCCATACAATGTCCCCTTTCGAGAATCACTTAAACGCATATTACTAATTACTAAATAATGATATTCATAAAATATTTGGCACAAATATTGTTGAATTTTGTCAGACATATAGTTTTTGGTACGGTGATCCACTGTGTTAAAAATCGAAATCGGTCCACAATTTCTTGTACCACCCATAGGGACTCAAAAATGTATTATTTTTCGCAAAAAATTAAATAAAAAGTGTCCATGACGAACAGGGTTTGAACTTAAGATTTCTCAGTTGCCAGTTCTACGTCATACCCACCACACTATTATCTAGCTTCGTAATTGTTTGCAATTAATGATGTTCACATAGAAATTGTCTTTCCTGTTTGTGTAAAAAATTGTTGCTAAACCACGATCAAATAAAATGTACACATTGAGAAAGTGTAACTGTTTAATTTTTTATGCTATTCAGCAACATCAGTGTTAATAAAAGTTATTCAGCAGCAATGTTTTGTATAAACAGGAAATAACACGGCATTTTTATATGAAAAGTATTAGTTAACGAAAGACAAAATAATGATGTGGTGCAATGGATGAAATAGAGAATTAACAAACCGAGCATCGCCGGTTCGATTCCTGGTCGATTTAAATTTTTTGTCATAAATAATAAACATTTTTAAAAATCCAATTAAATGTGTAACTTTTTCTAAAAACATTTGATTTCTGATTAGATTTAGCCACGTATGACCGTCTGTCGATTCATAATTCTTTTCACGATCAAATTAATAATCTTTGGCCAAAATTTTGATTATATTCTTATGTAGCTTGGCATTAATATTGAAAAATTCGGCTCAACAATAAAAATTTAAAAATAACATTTTTTGACAACATTGAAACAAAATCTTGTTTTTTTTAATTTTTTTTCATAGGATCAACAATATTGAAAATCTATCGTTTTAAAATTAATCATATTGCCATACATTTTTCCCACACATTGAAATTATTATACCCTCCACCACCACCAGTGGTGATAGAGGGTATATATAAGTTTGTCATTCCGTTTGTAACACAAAGAAATATTCATCTGAGACCCAACAAAGTATATATATTCTTGGTCCTTATGAAATTCTGAGTCGATTTAGATATGTCCGTCTGTCTGTCTGTATAAAACACGCTCACGGTAAAACGAAGCAATGGAACTTAATGAAATTCACCCAAAATATTTATTGTTATCCTAAGCAGTTTGGTATTGAAAATCAGTGAGATCGGTAGAATAGGTTCTGAGATATGAGTAAAAATTTGGGACAACCTCGAAAAAAATTGTGTTGTTTCACATATTTAATTGTACTTTTTACAAAAACTATTGCAGATAAATTGATGAATTTTGTCAGAAATACAACACTTGGTGCCAGGATCAACTATGTTAAAAATAGGTTCACAATTTCATATACCTCCCATACAAATGTACATATTCCAGGAAATTAATTTATTGTTAATAACTTCCGTTATAATGCCGATATCTTTACAAAATTTCACGAGTGAAAGTTTTATGCCAATAAAATTCATATAAAGAATTAATTTTCTGAATAGGTCCATAATTGGTCATAGCTCCCATATAAGGTCCCCCTCCGAAAATCATTTAAACGCACATAACTCATTACCAAATAACGATATACATATCTAATTTGGCAGAAATATTGCTTTTGTATACAGAAATGTTAATGTAAAATTTGTATACGATCGGTCCGTAATTGGCAATAGCTCCCATACAAGGTCCCCTTCCGAAAATCACTTAAACGCATATTACTAATTACTAAATAATGATATTCATAAAATATTTGGCACAAATATTGTTGAATTTTGTCAGACATATAGTTTTTGGTACGGTGATCCACTGTGTTAAAAATCGAAATCGGTCCACAATTTCTTGTACCACCCATAGGGACTCAAAAATGTATTATTTTTCGCAAAAAATTAAATAAAAAGTGTCCATGACGAACAGGGTTTGAACTTAAGATTTCTCAGTTGCCAGTTCTACGTCATACCCACCACACTATTATCTAGCTTCGTAATTGTTTGCAATTAATGATGTTCACATAGAAATTGTCTTTCCTGTTTGTGTAAAAAATTGTTGCTAAACCACGATCAAATAAAATGTACACATTGAGAAAGTGTAACTGTTTAATTTTTTATGCTATTCAGCAACATCAGTGTTAATAAAAGTTATTCACCAGCAATGTTTTGTATAAACAGGAAATAACACGGCATTTTTATATGAAAAGTATTAGTTAACGAAAGACAAAATAATGATGTGGTGCAATGGATGAAATAGAGAATTAACAAACCGAGCATCGCCGGTTCGATTCCTGGTCGATTTAAATTTTTTTGTCATAAATAATAAACATTTTTAAAAATCCAATTAAATGTGTAACTTTTTCTAAAAACATTTAATTTCTGATTAGATTTAGCCACGTATGACCGTCTGTCGATTCATAATTCTTTTCACGATCAAATTAATAATCTTTGGCCAAAATTTTGATTATATTCTTATGTAGCTTGGCATTGAATATTGAAAAATTCGGCTCAACAATAAAAATTTAAAAATAACATTTTTTGACAACATTGAAACAAAATCTTGTTTTTTTAAATTTTTTTTCATAGGATCAACAATATTGAAAATCTATCGTTTTAAAATTAATCATATTGCCATACATTTTTCCCACACATTGAAATTATTTTAAATACATAACATACGTTAACATTTGTTACATTTAGTACGCTCTTTAACAGTCTGTTAAGTGATAGTTTTGTTATACCCACCATCAAAAAAGATGGGGGGTATATTGTTTTTGTCATTCCAAATGGAAGTAGCTAGCGAGCTGAAAATTTGCATAGATACTTCTAGTTGATGCAGTTTGTTTGGTATTGAAAATGGGCAATATCGGTCCACGATTTCGCCTAGCCCCAATATAAGGCCTCCTCCAGGTAATGACTTTATCGCTCATAACTTGCTAAGAGGAGCATCAATAGCGGTGAAATTCGGCACAAACATGTTTTATGGGAACATTAATCTCTTTGTAAAATTTTATAAGGATAGGCCTATTATTGACCCTACCCCCCATATAAAGTCCCCTTCAGAAAATGACTTTATCGCTCACAACTGGCTAAGAGAAGCATAAATAACGGTGAAATTCGGCACAAACATGTTTTATGGGAACATTAATCTCTTTGTAAAATTTTATAAGGATAGGTCCATAATTGACCCTACCCCCCATATAAAGTCCCCTTCAGAAAATTACTTTATCGCTCATAACTGGCTAAGAGAAGCATCAATAGCGGTGAAATTCGGCACAAACATGTTTTATGGGAACATTAATCTCTTTGTAAAATTTTATAAGGATAAGCCTATAATTGACCCTACCCCCCATATAAAGTCCCCTTCAGAAAATGACTTTATCGCTCACAACTGGCTAAGAGATGCATCAATAGCGGTGAAATTCGGCACAAACATGTTTAATGAGAACTTCAATTTCTTTGTAAAATTTTATAAGAATAGGTCCATAATTGACCCTACCGCCCATATGAAGTCCTCGTCAGAAATTGACTTTATTGCCCATAACTGGCTAAGAGAAGCATCAATAGCGGTGCAATTCGGCAGAAACTTGTTTTATAAGAACCTAAATCACTTCATAAAATGTTATAAGGACCGGTTCATAATTGACCCTACCCCCCATATAAGACCCCCCTTTAATGCTCTTATCTGACGTTAAGAAACATATATACATACATATATATATAGCAATAAAATTCGACATAAAAAAGTTTTATAGGAACTAAAATCATTTTCTTAAATTTTATGAGGATGGGTCCATAAGTTTATTACTGACGCGAAAATGTGAGTACAGCAGTAAAATTCTACATAAACAAGTTTTGTGCGAGCCAAAAATTCTTTATCAAATTATATATATAAGGATCGGTCCTTAATTAACCCTATCCCCCTTGTAAGGTCCCCTTCAGAAAATGACTTTAAAGATCATTACTAGCTTAAAACTGCAAGTGCAGCGATGAAATGCTTAAGCCCTTAATAATGGCCCTCTTCCAAATATTTCCCTGATGTTTATGTTAATATCGACATATGATTCAACATAGATCGATAATATCAAAGTTTATTTATAAGGATGATTTGATGGTGGGAATATAAGATTCGGCATGGCCGAATATAACACTCTGACTTGTTTTTAATTGCATATGTAAGGCGTAATGTAAAATGTTAAGGTAAATTTGAATCAATCCATAAAATTTGATAAATTACGCAACCAGTTTAAGGTGGAGGGTATTTAAGATTCGGCAAAGCCGAATATAGCACTCTTACTTGTTTAATTTAAAAATTCAAAAAATTTTAGATTTTTGCCGTTTTTTTGCCAAAGATGTGTCTTAACTCTTTTATTAATAAAATAAAATTTTCTTTAAGAACATATAACAATTTTATAGTTTTCTAAAAGGTATATTTACGCAGAACGCTTTGGCGTAAAAAACTTGTCCTATTTTTTGAAAATGTTGCCACTGCGTCCTTCCGAATATGACCTATTTTTTATCAAAACTTCAACTTTGGGCGACATGTTCTAAAATCCCAAAGCTGGGATCAGAAAACTGAAAGCAGTTTTGGAAACCTCAATATGTTTTCTATTTACCCCAGAAGTATTTTCCCAGCCCTGAAAGAAATGTGGACCCTATGGGCAAAAAAGTAAAAAATCCCATTTTTGGGATTTTCATTCCTATTTTTGGGAATTGCGGGATGCCCTTTGACCTTTTCAATTCTTTTTTTGCATTTTCTTATTTGAAATGACAAATTTAACAAGCGCTGAAAATTTCATTGAATTTTGTTCATAAATAAAGATTTTGTCATATATTACATATTTGTTTAATTTCTAAAACTATGATTTATATCAAAATTTTAATAGGGTCGCAGATAGCTACAACAATTTAGTCCATATTTATCCCTTAATATCATTTTTTAGTTAGATATGGAAATTCTCGACCCTTTACAAAAAATTTCAAGCCAATATCTCAATTACATTCAAAAATATGTTCATTTAAACCTGTGTCCTTTAATTTCATCTTTTTCATATTTTAGTATTAAGTATGACAGAACATATTTAAATCTTATATTTACCTATTTTCTATTTGTTTGCTTATCCTTATAATTGAAAAGTCCTATTATGCTTAAATTTTCAAAAATTTATAACTATTTTTTATCTAAATTTTTTCGACAGATAATTTCGTTCTGTTTCGTTTATGATCATGTAGGTAAAAATATACTGGTAATGATAATTTCGATTTATTCACTAATAAGAAATATCAATGACTGAATTACAGGTTATAGTAATATAGTCCTAAATGTTAATAGGTAGACAATTCGTAATTTTTTACTTTGGAATACCTGTATCGGAAATGACAAGAATTGGTATATAAGTAAACTTCTCAGATTTTAAGTACCAAATATACAATGAAGATTACATTAAAGTACGAAGAGTTGCGTTCCATTTTATGGAGTGTATCTTCAAAAGGGCCAGAAAGAATTGAAGACATTTCAAATTATATAAAAACACTTAGAGTAGAAAAGTAGACAAAACAGGCATATCAAAAATTGAAAAATTTTTGATGTAAAAAGTAAGTCTGTGGATGGAAATCAAAGGAAATTTCGATTAAAATTTTGTAGTTGGATGGAAACTACTACGGAAATCTCAACTTACAACACATCAACAGGAGCGCCTTGCAAGTCATACGAAGACTTATGTTCAAGGTCAAAAAAAAAAGAGGGTCACACAAAAACTTTTTTCAATCTCAAATGAGGAAATTGCTGATACATTTAACGAAATGCTGAAAAAGGAAAACCAACCTATGGATGCCGTACATATTGCAACTATTTTTCCTAATGCATCACCAAAACGACTTAAGCGAATTGTGGAAAGTATACCAACTCCAACATCACAATCAAATTTTACTGGAGAGGAAGCAATAGCGCTTATGTTGGAACTGGGTCTCAGTCGAAATAAGTACCAAATATTAAGGAAAGCTCTGCATGAAAAAGGACACAATATATTACCATCATACAAGGCGATCCAGGAAAAAAAAACAAACTATCCTACCATCACCTATTGCTGTTAATGATGTGGAAGCTTGTATTGATATATCATCTTTACTCGAAAACACAGCATCAAGAATTGTGTCAGACTTTTCAGAAGACCAACTAAGGAAAATTCATAACTGTGATGTTGTCTTAATGTGTAAGTGGGGATGTGACGGTTTATCAGCACTTCCAGAATACAAACAAGCTTGTGGAAGTCGGACATTAGCAGACTACAAAAGTGTATTTATGTCATCATTAGTGCCATTACGAATTCGTTCATATTCCCTTTATCCATCATCGTCAAGCATCGGAAATTCATTTGAAGATATATGGATCAATACAACTCCGGGTTCAAAAAATTTTTGTAGACCCATTGATTTGAATATATAAAGGAGTCAAAGAAAACAACAAAAGATTTAGTGGAATATTTAAAAGATGAAATAAATGCACTGGAGCCCATTTGCATAAAAATAAAGGAATTCTCTATTAACGTATCATATCAGCTAAGCTTAATGCTTGATTGATGGAAAGGTCAGCAATGCCATACAAGAAACTTCTTCCTTCTGGAGATGCTCAATATGTAATGAGAAAAAGTCACAATTCTCAAATATAAACAAAAGCAGAAGTATTAATGAAGAAGTCCTGTCTTTCGGAATTTCACCACTTCATGCCAGAATACGATTTTTGGATTACTTTTTACACATAGCATACGACCTCAAATATAGAAGTGTGCCAGAGAATCTTACTAAATCAACAAAATATAATGAAGAATTGAAAGAACTGAGAGGTGCGGAAAAAAGCAGAATCTAAGAAGAATTTAAAGTTCAGATGGGATTAAACATCGACAAACCACTTCCAAGTTGCGGTAGTACAAATGACGGTAATACGGCGAGAAGGTTTTTTCGTGATTTTGAAATTACTTCAAAAACAAGTTAGAGTGCTATATTCGGCTGAGCCGAATCTTAAATACCCTCCACCAGCTACTTCTATATTAATACTTTTCTAATGGATCAAATATTTGTAGAAATAAGTTTTCTTATATCTTAAATAGAAAAATCCCTAGATTCAAACAGCTCAAATCTATTACAATTCCAAGATTTATTGAACATTACCAACGCTTGGCGATTTTTATTAATTTGCATGTATGCATGTGTGTGAAAGATTTAAGGATTTTCAAAATACATATATATATTTTTTTCTACACAAATTGATAATGCAACTAGTTAAATACGGTTTTAGGGGCAGGACCTAGTATGGGAGATATGACCAATTATAGACCGATCGTAAAAAATTCTTTAAGCAAAACTTCTGGACATGAAAGCTATATTTCAGTAAAATTTTGTATCTATATCGTAATTTAGTAATAAGTAATGTGTGTTATGAACCGATCGTGCAAAAATCTTGAAATAGAATTTTTGTATCAATAGCTTTATTTGGTAATGAGTAATGTGCATTTAAGAGATTTTCGAAAGAGGACCTTGTATGGGAGCTATGACCAATTATGGATCGATCGGAAAAAAATTTCACAGTAATATTTCTGTATGTGAGAGCAATACTTGTACCGAACTATATATGGATATTTTAATTTAGTAATGAGTGACGTGCGTTTAAGTGATTTTCGGGAGGGGACCTTGTATGGAAGCTATGACCAATTATGGACCGATCAGAAAAGAAATTCTCAGTAAAATTTCTGTATGTGAGAGTAATACATGTACCAAATTTTATATGTGTATCTTAATTTAGTAATGAGTTATGCGCGTTTAAGTGATTTTAGGGATGGGACCTTGTATGGGAGCTATGACCAATAATGGACCGATCCGAAAAAAATTTCACAATAATATTTCTGTGCAGATGAGTAATACTTGTACCAAATTTTATATGGATGTCTTATGTAAGTAATGAGTTATGCGCGTTTAATTGATTTTCGGGAGGAGACCTTGTATGGGAGCTATGACCAATTATGTACCGATGGAAAAAAAATTTCACAGTAATACTTCTGTATGTGAGGGCAATACTTATACCAAATTTTATATAGATAACTTGATTTAGAAATGAATTATTTGCGTTTAAGTTATTTTCGGGAGGGGACCTTGTATGGGAGCTATGTCCAATTATGGACCGATCAAGAAAATTTTTTCTCTGAATGAATTCTATTGATATAAGATTTTTATTTGAAAAATGTTGTAAAGATTTCGACATTGTGACGGAAGTTATTAACAAAAAACCCATTTTCCGGGAATATGTACTTTTGTATGGGAGGTATATGAAATTGTGGACCGATTCTGGCAATTTTAAGCAGGAGTCAAGCTCTTGTGTAGAAACGAATGTATGCTGATTTTAATGGAATTATCTTTCATAGTTTTCGAGAACATTACACCAGAATGTGTAAAAAATGCTTATTTTTTTCGAGGTTGTTTCAAATTGTGATTCATAACTTTTCCCGGTGAGAACCGATTTTGCTCATTTTCAATACCAAACTGCCTAGGACAATAATAAATATTTTGGGTGAATTTCGTTAATTTTTGTTGCTTCGTGTTAACGTGAGAATGTTTTATACAGACAGACAGACAGACAGACGGACGGACAGACGGACATAGCTAAATCGACTCAGAATTTCATAAGGTCCAAGAATATATATACTTTGTTGGGTCTCAGATGATATTTCTTGGTGTTACACACGGAATGGCAATGTTATATATACCCTCTATCACCGCTGATGGTGGTGGAGGGTATAATAACTGGAATCGACAAGGAGTTGCTTCGAAGAGTTAACACTATTTTAATGGCACTGAATAGTAAACATAAAATTAATGGAAATCGATTTGGGGAATATACATACATCTGAAATTTCTAAATTTCTTGTATCTCTGTATCCATGGAGGGAACTAATTTTAAGCATGTTCAACTATTCAGCTCAAGAAAATGCTCCAGGCAATCACAGAATGAAGATATTTTTAATAGTTTACTTCTATCTTCTGATCCTGTTCTTTCAACTATGCGAAAAAGATGGATTTGTTATGAAACTCTATCATCTCAAAACAAGGAAGATTTAAAGGACTTATATTACCTTCTGGATATGTATACCGATATGACAGATTATTTTATAGAAAATAAGTAGTGTTAGGAATTAACTATATAAGTAGGTTGTAAGAATTAATTGTATTATGTTTAAGATAAACAGTTCAAATAAAAAAACTATTATACTAACTGATGATATTGTATTAAATTGTGTTTTATATTTCGGTGGGCGGGAAAAGTGGTTTGTGTGGGGTGATTTAGGTGTTGTTGTGCGTGGCTCATAATAAAATTATAATTTTTTTATTGTATATACAATGTTATAGTCTTTTATAAAATAATTAACTAAATAATTTTTAAAAATTGTCCAAATGTTTTATTCAACACCAAATCTGTTCTGTCATACTTAATACTAAAATATGAAAAAGATGAAATTAAAGGACACAGGTTTAAATGAACATATTTTTGAATGTAATTGAGATATTGGCTTGAAATTTTTTGTAAAGGGTCGAGAATTTCCATATCTAACTAAAAAATTATATTAAGGGATAAATATGGACTAAATTGTTGCAGCTATCTGCGACCCTATTAAAATTTTGATATAAATCATAGTTTTAGAAATTTAACAAATATGTAATATAAGAAAAAATCTTTATTTATGAACAAAACTCAATGAAATTTTCAACGCTTGAAAAATTGAAAAGGTCAAAGGGCATCCCGCAATTCCCAAAAATAGGAATGAAAATCCCAAAAATGGGATTTTTTACTTTTTTGCCCATAGGGTCCACATTTCTTTCAGGGCTGGGAAACTACTTCTGGAGTAAATAGAAAACATATTGAGGTTTCCAAAACTGCTTTCAGTTTTCTGATCCCAGCTTTGGGATTTTAGAACATGTCGCCCAAAGTTGAAGTTTTGATAAAATATAGGTCATATTCGGAAGGACGCAGTGGCAACATTTTCAAAAAATAGGACAAGTTTTTTACGCCAAAGCGTTCTGCGTAAAAATACCTTTTAGAAAACTATAAAATTGTTATATGTTCTTAAAGAAAATTTTATTTTATTAATAAAAGAGTTAAGACACATCTTTGGCAAAAAAACGGCAAAAATCTAAAATTTTTTGAATTTATAAATTAAAAAACGTATATTTTTGCATCTGTAAATGATATTGATCTGAAATTTTTTGTATATTATTGGAAATTTTGCTGTCTAGGACTTAAGAAAATTGAGTCCATTTGGTCCAAAATTACGCCCGGTATTCAAAAAAAGGCGGACCAAGGTATGGTAAATTTTGTATCACAAAATTTTTAAATGCCTATAACTCGGATATTATAAGAGATAAGTAGTATGTCCAAGTAGTATGTTTCAAGATCTCGTCGAGCGCTTTCAGAAAATATTTGTATTTGGATGAAAAACAAAAAAATGGCACGAGTTTAAAAATTTTACATGTCGTAGGTACCCTACTTTGAGCCGCAACAGCGCCGTCCCTGGGACATCTGCGGGGTTCATCTTCAAAACTTAAACTCGAATACTCCTTGGCCACGCTCACGCCAAATTTTATACCGATCGGATCAGCCGTTTAGAAATGCCAGATTTATTTCCAAAAAATTTCGATTCTGCCCCACTGTGAATCGGTCTACAAAAAGTTATGAGGATAGATCAATAACACTGTAAGTATGTCAAAAAGACACAAAAACGCCGAGACACCTGAACTTATTTTTGGTTCACAGAATCTAGTGGCATACTCCGTTTTGAAAAATTGGGTCAAAATCGGGAGATATTGCGTTTTAAAGTATGAACATTTATGAATTTTGAAAAAGTTTTCACGCATAGACATACGAACTAACTAACTAACTAATTATGAAAAACTTACCCCCTTAATCATAAACAACATTTTATTTTATAAAAGTTTTATAAAACAAAATTTCCATACGAAATTTGATTTATAAATCGTTTGTAAAATAAAATTGTGTTTATGAATAAGGGGGGTAAATATATACTATGCACAATAATTCATGTATTTATTTACTTTTATATGCGTGTGAGTTTTGTTTTTATACCCTCCACCACCATCAGTGGTGATAGAGGGTATATATAACTTTGTCATTCCGTGTGTAACACCAAGAAATATTCATCTGAGACCCAACAAAGTATATATATTCTGGGTCCTTATGAAATTCTGAGTCGATTTAGCTATGTCCGTCCGTCCGTCCGCCTGTCTGTCTGTGTAAAACACGCTCACGTTAAAACGAAGCAATATAATTTAACCAAATTCACCCAAAATATTCACTATTTTCCGGTACAGTTTGGTATTGAAAATGAGCAAAATCGGTTCACATCGGGAAAAGTTATGAATCAAAATTTAAAACAACTCCGAAAAAAATAAGCATTTTTTACACATTCTGATGTAATTTTCTCGAAAACTATGCAAGATAATTTCATGAAAGTCATCACATGTTCGTTTCTACGCAAGATATTGATTCCTGCTGAAAATTGCCAGAATCGGTCAACAATTTCATATACCTCCCATACATAAGTACATATTCCCGGAAAATGAGTTTTTTGTTAATAACTTCCGTTAGAATGTTGATATCTTCACAAAATTTTACAAATTAAAATCTTATGTCAATAGAATTCATTGGAAGAAAACATTTTTTGGATCGGTCCATAATTGGACATAGCTCCCATACAAGGTCCCCTCCCGAAAATCACTTAAACGCGCATAACTCATTACTAAATTAAGATATCCATATAGAATTTAAAATAAGTATTGCTCATATGCACAAAAATATTATTGTGAAAGTTTTTTCCGATCGGCCCATAATTGGTCATAGCTACCATACAGGGTCCCCTCCCGAAAATCACTTAAAAGCACATAACTCATTACTAAATTAAGATATCCATATAAAATTTGGTACAAGCATTGCTCTCATATACAGAAATATTTTTGTGCAATTTTTTTTGCGATCGGTCCATAATTGGTCATAGCTCCCATACAAGGACCCTTAACGAAAATCACTTAAACGCGCATAACTCATTACTAAATTAAGATATCCATATAAAATATGGAATAGGTATTGCTAATATGCACAGAAATATTACTATGAAATATTTTTCCGATCGGTCCATAATTGGTCATAGCTCCTATACAAGGTCCCTTCCCGAAAATTACTTAAACACACATAACTCATTACTAAATCAAGATATCCATATAAAATTTGGCACAATTATTGCTCTCGCATACAGAAATATTACTATGAAATTTTTTTCCGATCGGTCCATAATTGGTCATAGCTCCCATACAAGGACCCTTGCCGAAAATCACTTAAACGCGCATAACTCATTACTAAATCAAGATATCCATATACAATTTTGTACAAGTATTGCTCTCGCATACAGAAATATTACTATGAAATTTTTTTCCGATCGGTCCATAATTGGTCATAGCTCCCATACAAGGTGCCCTCCGGAAAATCACTTAAACACACATAACTTATTACTAAATCAAGATATCCATATAAAATTTGGTATAATTATTGCTTACATATACAGAAATATTACTATGAAATTTTTTTCCGATCGGTTCATAATTGGTCATAGCTCCCATACAAGGTCCCCTCCCGAAAATCACTTAAACACACATAACTCATTACTAAATTAAAATATCCATATAAAGTTTAGTACAAATATAGCTCTCACATATAGAAATATTACTATGAATTTTTTTCCGATCGGTCCATAATTGGTCACAGCTCCCATACAAGGTCACCTCCCGAAAATCACTTAAATGCACAATATTCATTGCCAAATAATGATATAGATACAGAATTTTGAAATTTTGTCTTTATATACATAATTGGTCCTAGCTCCCATACAAGGTCCTTTTACGAAAATCTCTTAAACGCACATTACTCATTACCAAATAAAGCTATTAATACAAAATTTGGCACAAATATTAGTTTGGTATACAAAAATTCTATTTCAAGATTTTTTCATGATCGGTCTATAACATGGGTGCGGGCGGTCCCATGCAAGTGTCCCTTCAGAAAATCACTTGAACACACATTACTTATTACTAAATTACGATATAGATACAAAATTTGACTGAAATATAGTTTTTATGTACAGAAATTTTGCTTAAAGAATATTTTACGATCGGTCTATAATTGGTCATATCTCCCATACTAGGTCCTACCCCTAAAAACAATTTGTGTAGAACAAAATTATATATATGTATTTTGAAAATCCTTAAATCTTTCACACACATGCATACATGCACATTATTAAATATCGTTAAAGCATATCTAAGGGCGCTATACAAATATAAAAGAAAATGGGGTTTGTAATGTTCAACAAATCTTGGAATTGTAACAGATTTAAGCTGTTTAAATCTTGGTGTTTTTCTATTTAAGACATGAGAAAACTTATTTCTACAAATATTTGATCAATTAAAAAACTATTAATATAAAAGTAGCTGGTGGAGGGTATTTAAGATTCGGATCAGCCGAATATAGGACTCTAACTTGTTTAAATTTAAATAATCAAAAATCACCTCTGAAACAGTTTAAAATTTAAAATGCAATATATCCCGATTTTGACCCATCTTTTCAAAACGGAGTATGTCACTAGATTCTACGACCGAAAATTAAGTTCACGTGTTTCGGTGTTTTTCTATGTCATTTTGAAAGTTGAAATTTTACGTACAGTGTAATTGACCATACCCCTCATATAAGGTCCTCTTTAAAAATTTGATGGGAAGGATTCAGAAAATTACTAGTACAGCGATGAAAATCGACATAAAAAAGTATAAACATAGGAACATAATTCTTCATTCCGAATTTAATGAGGACTGATCTATAACTGACCCTAGCCCCTATCAAAGGTTCCCTTCAGGAAAGAGTTTTGGTTATTAAAATACGCGATTTCCTTATTTAAAATGCGAGTATTACGATGAAATTTGACATAAACAAGTTCTATACAAAACGAAATCTATGTACAAAATTTTAAGAGTATCAGTTCATAATTGACGCATATAAAGGTCCTCTTCAGAAAATTACTCATACGCTCACGGTTTAAAAATTGAACAAAAATATATTGTTTTTAAAAATTAACATTTTGTTAGATTTTGTTAAAAGAGCATCCACAATTGACTTAAGCCATATTATCCCTGATGTTTATAGAGGAGCATTCCTTTTACGGCATATGGTTTGATGGTGGCTATATGAGATTTGGCACAGCCGAATATAACACTCTTACTTGTTTTTTTTTGTATATAAATCATTATAAATTACTTAAATGCATATTGACAATCCAAGTTATCGGTATAAAATTCGACATAAATGTGTACGGAATTTTTTTTCTGGATCGGCCCATAAGTTATATTGGCTCCTAGTAAAGCACATAATACCACCTTATTCGTTGTTAAATGATTATATCCGGATAAAATTCTTAATATGGACGTGGCTCCTCGCTCACTTGAAATTTCAAAATAAAAAGTATCCTATTACCTATTCCAGACATACAAGAATACGCTGTGAAAATTGGTTCAGCCGTTAAGTAGTCTATAACGTTCAAACATTTAAACAAACACACATTAATTTTTATACCCTCCACCATCATCAGTGGTGATAGAGGGTATATATAAGTTTGTCATTTCGTTTGTAACACCGAGAAATATTCATCTGAGACCCAACAAAGTATATATATTCTTGGTCCTTATGAAATTCTGAGTCGATTTAGATATGTCTGTCTGTCTGTATAAAACACGCTCGTGAAAAAAATTTGAAATAATATTTCTGTGTACAAAAATAGTATTTATGACAAAATTTTTTATGGATATCACTATTTGGTAATGAGTTGTGTGCCTTTAAGTGTTTTTCTGAAGGGGACCTTGTATGGGAGCTATGACCAATTATGCACCGATCGGAAAAAAAATGTACAGTAACTTTTCTGTATATAAGAGCAATACTTGTACCAAATTTTATATGGATATCTTAATTAAGTAATGAGTTATGTGCGTTTAAGTGATTTTCGGGAGGGGATTTTGTATGGGTGCTATGACCAATTATGGACCGATCGGGAGAAAATTTCTCAGTAACATTTCTGTATATAAGAGAAATACTAGTATTAAATTCTATATGAATATCTTAATTTAGTAAGGAGTTATGTGCGTTTAAGTAATTTTCGGGAGAGGACTTTGTATGGGAGCTATGTTCAATTATGGACCGATCTAGAAAATTTTTTCTTCATATGAATTCTATTGACATAGAATTTTAATTTGTAAAATTTTGTTAAGATATCAACATTCTGAGGGAAGTTATTAACAGTAAACTCATTTTCCGGGAATATGTGCTTTCGTATGGGAGGTATAAGAAATTGTGGACCGATTCCGGCAATTTTCAACAGAAATAAACAAATGTATGATGATTTTTATGGAATTATGTTGCATAATTTTAGTGAAAATTGCATCAGAATGTGTAAAAAATGCTTATTTTTTTCGGAGTTGTTTTAAATATTGATTCATAACTTTTCCCGATGTAAACCGATTTTGCTCAAACTGCCTAGGACAATAGGGAATATTCTGGCCAAATTTCAATAATTTATTTCAGTTCGTTTTTACGTGAGCGTGTTTTAAACAGACACACAGACGGACGGACAGACGGACTTTGTTGGGTCTCAGATTAATATTTCTTGGTATTACACACGGAATGACACAGTTTTATATACCCTCTATCACCACTGATGGTGGTGGAGGGTGTAAAAAAATTCAATAAGTTGTTTTGCAATCACTGTTGCCACAACAATTTTTTTTCTAACTAAGATTCGAATAAAAAATAACCAAATTAAGAAAAAAGTTAAGAAACATTTCGTCATTAAAATAACAAATTCATTTTCTGAAGTGGAACTTGTAACTATGTTAAATTTCGTCGCTAAACTGGTCTTATGAAGACAGTTATGAGCGTTAAAGTAATTTTTTGTAGGGGATCTTATATAAGATGTATGGTCAATTATGGACCAATTCTCATAAATTCTGACAGAGATATTTAAGGGGTATATTTGACAAAATTATAATACCATGTAGCGGATGTTAGCATTACATTTTCATAACTTCAGCAATATTTGTAAACGTAATCTATCCAAATTATCCCCAAATTGACCAAAATTTAGAATTTAAGACGGTAAAATAAAAACTAGTATACAACATCATCTAGAAAATGTAAATAAAGAGCTAAAGGTCATGGTGAGATAGTAGAAGTCGAAGGTCATGAGTATCAAATCTTTGCATATATCGCGATTATTGTTCGTCGTACGAGTTTAGATGTTATTACAACTTTTGTAGACAATACAATTTCATTTTCCTTAGAAATATCAGTTGATTAATACTTTAAAAATATTGTGATACTATTCTTGCACCAATTAGCAGAAAATACTTTATTAATTCTTATTAAATAATTTATCTTAGAATTTCGGCAAATTACCACAGTATCGGTTAATGCAAAATTTCAAATATGTAGGTATAAAAGTTGCAATTATACTTTAAATTTTTAATTTAATTAATAGGACATAATCTACTAAGTACGTAGACTATTCCCACCGAATTCCATAAAAATCGAGATGCGAAATACAGCCTACTTCGTTTTTTCATATAAGTACCGCGAGTTTTTTACATAAAAAGTTCCGATATAAATATTAACGGAAGGACGGACGAGTTTGAATGAACCCAAAAAGTGATTTTAAGTTCATGGATGCACCAAAAGGAGAGAGAGGATCAATTATTCACGGTGTTAGATTGGCTAGTGTAAATAAAATAATATTACGGTGTTTTTATGATTTAAATAAACTCATTTAATATGTGGAAAACGCATAGGTACTTTTGCTAAATCCTAAACCAATTAAGATATCGAAAAATACCTTTGTGCACATAAGTATAACCAGTAGATATACAAATTGCAGTAATAAAAAATTTCGAATAGTAAAACACAAAACAAACACAATACATACATACATACATACATACATACATACATACATACATACATACATACATACATACATGCATACATACACATATATACATATACCTACATACATACATATACATACATACATACATACCTACATACATACATACATACATACATACATACATACATACATACATACATACCATACATACATACATACATACATACATACATACAACATAATACATACATACATACATACATACATAACCTACATACATACATACATACATACATACATACATACATACATCCTACATACATACATACATACATACATACATACCATACATCATACATACATCATACATACATACATCATACATACATACATACATACATACATACATACATACTAACATACATACATACATACATACATACATACATACATACATATACATACATACATACATACATACATACATACATACATACATACATACATACATACATACATACATCATACATACATACATCATACATACATACATCATACATACATACATACATACATACATACATACATACATACATCATACATACATACATACATACATACATACATACCATACATACATACTACATACATACATACATACATACATACATACATACATACATACATACATACATACATACATACTACATACCACATACATACATACATACATACATCATACATACATACATACACATACTACATACATACATACATACATACATACATACATACATACATACATCATACATACATACATACTACATACATACTACATACATACATACATACACATACATACATACATCATACATACATCATACACATACATACATACTACATAATACATACATACATACTACATACATACATACATACATACATACATACTACATACATACATACATACATACATACATACTACATACATACATACATACATACATACATCATACATACTACATACATACATACATACATCTATACATACACTACATACAACATACATACATACATACATACATACATACATACATACATACATACATACATACATACATACATACATACCTACATACATACATACATACATACATACTACTACATACATACATACATACATACATACATACATACATACTACATACATACATACATACATACATACTACATACATACATACATTACATACATACATACATACATACATACATACATACATACATACATACATACATACATACATACCATACATACATACATACACACATTCATTTCTGGATATATATATGTATATAATATACAATCAGGAAGCCGTATGTCCAATTTTATGTTTTTAGGTTCAATATTATAGAAAATTCGATAAGTATTAGTAAAAGAACAAAAAAGTACCAGAGTATCCTTTTTCAATTTTCGTTCATTGGGATACTGCGTGTTTAATTTTATGCTTATATATTCAATATTTTTGAAAGCTCTAAAAGTACCAGTACCATTGAAGTACGAAAAAGTAGCAAAAGACCTATTTTATTTTGGTTCATGTTCCTAAGTTCAATATTATAGAAAATTCAAAAGGTATCAATTAAAGAACGAAAAAGTACCAGAATATATTCCAGTTTAAATCTTCATTCACTCAAGTACCTGGTTGCTTTGTTTCATGTCTACCAAAGGGCCCACTTTTATAGATTCTAATTAAATCCGGGCTTCACATGCTTAATTTCATGTTTCTAGGATCCATATTACAAAAAACACAAAAAGTACCTTTTGAAGAACGAAACAAGTTAGAGTGCTATATTCGGCTGAGCCGAATCTTAAATACCCTCCACCAGCTACTTTTATATTAATAGTTTTTTAATTGATCAAATATTTGTAGAAATAAGTTTTCTCATGTCTTAAATAGAAAAACACCAAGATTTAAACAGCTTAAATCTGTTACAATTCCAAGATTTGTTGAACATTAAAAACCCCATTTTTTATATTTGTATAGCGCCCTTAGATATGCTTTAACGATATTTAATAATGTGCATGTATGCATGTATGTGAAAGATTTAAGGATTTTCAAAATACATATATATAATTTTGTTCTACACAAATTGTTTTTAGGGGCAGGACCTAGTATGGGAGATATGACCAATTATAGACCGATCGTAAAATATTATTTAAGCAAAATTTCTGTACATAAAAACTATATTTCAGTCAATTTTTGTATCTATATCGTAATTTAGTAATAAGTAATGTGTGGTCAAGTGATTTTCTGAAGGTACACTTGCATGGGACCGACCGCACCCATGTTATAGACCGATCATGAAAAAATCTTGAAATAGAATTTTTGTATACCAAACTAAATATTGTGCCAATAGCTTTATTTGGTAATGAGTAATGTGCGTTTAAGAGATTTTCGTAAAAGGACCTATGGGAGCTAGGACCAATTATGTATATAAAGACAAAATTTCAAAATTCTGTATCTATATCATTATTTGGCAATGAATATTGTGCATTTAAGTGATTTTCGGGAGGTGACCTTGTATGGGAGCTGTGACCAATTATGGACCGATCGGAAAAAAATTCATAGTAATATTTCTATATGTGAGAGCTATATTTGTACCAAACTTTATATGGATATCTTGATTTAGTAATAAGTTATGTGTGTTTAAGTGATTTTCGGGAGGGGACCTTGTATGGGAGCTATGACCAATTATGGACCGATCGGAAAAAAATTTCATAGTAATATTTCTGTGCATATGAGCAATACTTATTCCAAATTATATATGGATATCTTAATTTAGTAATGAGTTATGCGCGTTTAAGTGATTTTCGGGAGACGACTTTGTATGGGAGCTATGTCCAATTATGGACCGATCCAAAAAATGTTTCCTCCCAATAAATTCTATTGACATAAGATTTTAATTTGTAAAGATTTGTGAAGATATCAGCATTCTAACGGAAGTTATTAACAAAAAACTTATTTTCCGGGAATATGTACTTTTGTATGGGAGGTATATGAAATTATGGACCGATTCTGGCAATTTTCAGCAGGAATCAATATCTTGTGTAGAAACGAACGTATGATGACTTCCATGAAATTATCTTGCACAGTTTTCGAGAAAATTACATCAGAATCTGTAAAAAATGCTTATTTTTTTCGGAGTTGTTTTAAATTTTGATTCATAACTTTTCCCGATGTGAACCGATTTTGCTAATTTTCAATACCAAACTGTACCGGATAATAGTGAATATTTTGGGTGAATTTGGTTAAATTATATTGCTTCGTTTTAACGTGAGCGTGTTTTACACAGACAGACAGACAGACGGACGGACAGACGGACATAGCTAAATCGACTCAGAATTTCATAAGGACCCAGAATATATAAACTTTGTTGGGTCTCAGATGAATATTTCTTGGTGTTACACACGGAATGACAAAGTTATATATACCCTCTAACACCACTGATGGTGGTGGAGGGTATAATAAACACACACAAAAACAAAATACACCAGGCAGTAAAACCAACAGATATCCAAACATACGAAACGAATACACAACAAGTTAGATTGCTATATTCGGCACTGCCGAATCTTAAATACCCTCCACCTGCAAACTACTTTTTATTAAAACCCAAAATAAATATGTTATAGGGCCGAATTTATAGTTTATACTAAAGAAATAAATTTTACTTAAGTATTAAAGTACATACTAAGTACTTAAGTACTTTATTTTCCTTATGGAGAACTGTAAAACCCGGCACATGTTTTGTTTCCGTAATTAAGATACTATTTATCATTTTGTAACTTATTTATGCATGTATGTATGTAACTAATTTTGATTAGGACAAGAAACATTTGTATTAAGTGATTTTCAGATATCGACCGATTATTCTTCGACCTATTATGTTCCGATCCTGCCAATAACTTATATGGGAACTATGACCAATAATGTACCAATTCGAAAAAAAATTCAAAATGATTTATCTATACACAGAACATACTCATGTCGAGTTTAATAATAAATTATGTGGTATTATGTGGTTTTCAGAAGTGAACCTTATATGGGAGCTAGTTATAGACCGATGCTGAAAAAATTCCTTATATGGAATGTAACCAATTATGGACCGATGTGGAAATTTTTCACGAATGATTTACATATACAAAACAAATTCACGTCGAGTTTTACCCTGATAGCTTCATTTATCAATGAATTATGCGCATTTAAGTGATTTTCGGATGTGGACCTTATATGTGAGCTATGACCAATTATGGACCGATCCGAAAAAAAAAAATTCGTAAAATAATTAATATTTACACACAAAACATATTCATATCGAATTTTATCCCGATAGCTTTATTTATCAATGAATTAAGCTTGTTTAAGCGATTTTAGGATGTGGACCTTATATGGGAGCTAGTACCAATTGTGAACTGATCCGGAAAAAATTTCACTGAATGATTTATATCTATATACAGAACATATTCACCTCGGGTTCTACCCTGATAGCTTTATTAATCAATGAATTATGCGCATTTGAGTGATTTTCGGATGTGGACCTTATATGGGAGCTATGACCAATTATGGACCGATCCGGAACAAATTTCGTAGAGTAATTCATATACACACAAAACACATTCATGTCGAATTTTATCCAGATAGCTTTATTTATCTATGAATTATGCTCGTTTAAGTGATTTTCGGATGTGAACCTTATATGGGAGCTATGACCAATTATGGACCGATCCGGAAAATAATTCCGTAGAATGATTTATGTATATACAAAACATATTCATGTCGAATTTTATCCCGATAGCTTTATTTTTCAATAAAATATGTTCATTTAAGTGATTTTCGAAAGTGGACCTTATATGGGAGCTATGACCAATTGTGGACCGATACAGATCTAAGTCGGTAGTTTTAATTCCTGTTCATATAAAGTCAATATGTACAAAATGTTGTGTTGATACCGATATATTTGAGGAAGTTATTAACGATAAATTAATTTCCGGAATATGTACCTTTGTATGGGGGCTATGGGAAATTTGGGATCGATTGTTACAATTTTAAACATAATTAATCTATAGATGGACAAAATAATCTGTGACAAAATTTGGTAGTTTCTGAGAAAACTACTCAAGAATTGGGGAAAAAAACTTAATTTTTTTGAGGTAGTCTGAAATTTTTACTCATAACTTTTTACGTTGTGAACCGATTTTGCTGATTTTCAATACCAAACTGCTTAGGAAAACAATGAATACTCTCAGTGAATTTGGTTGATTTTATTTGCTTAGTTTTAGCGTGAGCGTGTTTTAACCAGACAGACAGACAGACAGACAGACAGACGGACAGACGGACATAGCTAAATCGACTCAGAATTTCATAAGGATCCAGAATATATATACTTTGTTGGGTCTAAGATGAATATTTTTTGGTGTTACACACGGAATGACAAACTTATATATACCCTCTATCACCACTGATGGTGGTGGAGGGTATAAAAAAACAAAATACACAACGCAATGAAACCAACAGACATCCAAACATACGAAACTGAATACACCAAAAAACAAAAACAATATACACAAGGCAATGAAACGTACGAAACGAAAAACCCCTAGTATGGGAGATATGACCAATTATAGACCGATCGTAAAATATTCTTTAAGCAAAATTTCTGTACATAAAAACTATATTTCAGTCAAATTTTGTATCTACACAGAAAAAAAGAATGCATAACATGAATGAATTTTGTGATATATTGTATGAATCGAACATGACTTTTTTTCCCAAACCATTTTCATTCAGAATATTAAAAGTTCATAAAATATATGAACTTGTACATGACGGAATTTTTTTAAATTTTTACTTTTTTTCTACGAAATTCATGTAAAATTGCAAAAAAGTTCATTATCTATTAATCTGTTTCCATATTTAGTAGATAGTAATCCTTTATTAGCGAATTTTGTATAATAAAAAAATATAAATTGAAATGCAGAAAAACAAAATGTTAAACAAGAAAACATCATCCAACATAGTTTAGCATCTATTCTTCATAAAATGCCGCCAAATATGTGCACATTTCATCGATTTTAATCTAAAAATCATAAAGAATACAAAATTTTCCAACGAAAATTTCAAACATTTTTTTAACAAATAGAAAAATAAAAATAAATTTGAAATATTTTAAGTCAAGGCTTCTAGATTATGTTCGTAATTTAGTAATAAGTAATGTGTGTTCCAGTGATTTTCTGAAGGGACACTTGCATGGGACCGACCGCACCCATGTTATAGACCGATCATGAAAAAATCTTGAAATAGAATTTTTGTATAGCAAACTAATATTTGTGCCAAATTTTGTATCAATAGCTTTATTTGGTAATGAGTAATGTGCGTTTAAGAGATTTTCGTAAAAGGACCTTGTATGGGAGCTAGGACCAATTATGTATATAAAGACAAAATTTCAAAATTCTGTATCTATATCATTATTTGGCAATGAATATTGTGCATTTAAGTGATTTTCGGGAGGTGACCTTGTATGGGAGCTATGACCAATTATGAACCGATCGGAAAAAAAATTCATAGTGATATTTCTGTATGCGAGAGCAATACTTGTACAAATTTTATATGGATATCTTGATTTAGTAATGAGTTATGCGCGTTTAAGTGATTTTCGGCAAGGGTCCTTGTATGGGAGCTATGACCAATTATGGACCGATCGGAAAAAAATTTCATGGTAATATTTCTGTATGCGAGAGCAATAATTGTACCAAATTTTATATGGATATCTTGATTTAGTAATGAGTTATGTGCGTTTAAGTAATTTTCGGGAAGGGACCTTGTATGGGAGCTATGACCAATTATAGACCGATCGGAAAAATATTTCATAGTAATATTTCTGTGCATATTAGCAATACCAATTCCACATTTTATATGGATATCTTAATTTAATAATGAGTTATGCGCATTTAAGTGATTTTCGGACGGGGACCCTGTATGGGAGCTATGACCAATTATGGACCGATCGGAAAAAACTTTGACAGTAATATTTTTGTGCACATGAGCAATACTTATTACAAATTTTATATGGATATCTTAATTTAGTAATGAGTTATGCGCGTTTAACCAAATTCATCTAAAATATTCACTATTATCCGGTACAGTTTGGTATTGAAAATGAGCAAAATCGGTTCACATCGGGAAAAGTTATGAATCAAAATTTAAAACAACTCCGAAAAAAATAAGCATTTTTTACACATTCTGATGTAATTTTCTCGAAAACTATGCAAGATAATTTCATGAAAGTCATCACATGTTCGTTTCTACGCAAGATATTGATTCCTGCTGAAAATTGCCAGAATCGGTCCATAATTTCATATACCTCCCATACAAAAGTACATATTCCCGGAAAGTGAGTTTTTTGTTAATAACTTCCGTTAGAATGTTGATATCTTCACAAAATTTCACAAATTAAAATCTTATGTCAATAGAATTCATTGGAAGAAAACATTTTTTGGATCGGTCCCATACAAGGTCCCCTCCCTAAAATCACTTAAACGCGCATAACTCATTACTAAATTAAGATATCCATATAGAATTTAAAATAAGTATTGCTCATATGCACAAAAATATTACTGTGAAAGTTTTTTCCGATCGGCCCATAATTGGTCATAGCTACCATACAGGGTCCCCTCCCGAAAATCACTTAAAAGCACATAACTCATTACTAAATTAAGATATCCATATAAAATTTGGTACAAGCATTGCTCTCATATACAGAAATATTTTTGTGCAATTTTTTTGCGATCGGTCCATAATTGGTCATAGCTCCCATACAAGGACCCTTAACGAAAATCACTTAAACGCGCATAACTCATTACTAAATTAAGATATCCATACAAAATATGGAATAGGTATTGCTAATATGCACAGAAATATTACTATGAAATATTTTTCCGATCGGTCCATAATTGGTCATAGCTCCTATACAAGGTCCCTTCCCGAAAATTACTTAAACACACATAACTCATTACTAAATCAAGATATCCATATAAAATTTGGCACAATTATTGCTCTCGCATACAGAAATATTACTATGAAATTTTTTTCCGATCGGTCCATAATTGGTCATAGCTCCCATACAAGGAACCTTGCCGAAAATCACTTAAACGCGCATAACTCATTACTAAATCAAGATATCCATATACAATTTTGTACAAGTATTGCTCTCGCATACAGAAATATTACTATGAAATTTTTTGCCGATCGGTCCATAATTGGTCATAGCTCCCATACAAGGTGCCCTCCGGAAAATCACTTAAACACACATAACTTATTACTAAATCAAGATATCCATATAAAATTTGGTATAATTATTGCTTACATATACAGAAATATTACTATGAAATTTTTTTCCGATCGGTTCATAATTGGTCATAGCTCCCATACAAGGTCCCCTCCCGAAAATCACTTAAACACACATAACTCATTACTAAATTAAAATATCCATATAAAGTTTAGTACAAATATAGCTCTCACATATAGAAATATTACTATGAATTTTTTTCCGATCGGTCCATAATTGGTCACAGCTCCCATACAAGGTCACCTCCCGAAAATCACTTAAATGCACAATATTCATTGCCAAATAATGATATAGATACAGAATTTTGAAATTTTGTCTTTATATACATAATTGGTCCTAGGTCCTTTTACGAAAATCTCTTAAACGCACATTACTCATTACCAAATAAAGCTATTGATACGAAATTTGACACAAATATTAGTTTGGTATACAAAAATTCTATTTCAAGATTTTTTCATGATCGGTCTATAACATGGGTGCGGTCGGTCCCATGCAAGTGTCCCTTCAGAAAATCACTTGAACACACATTACTTATTACTAAATTACGATATAGATACAAAATTTGACTGAAATATAGTTTTTATGTACAGAAATTTAGCTTAAAGTATATTTTACGATCGGTCTATAATTGGTCATATCTCCCATACTAGGTCCTGCCCCTAAAAACAATTTGTGTAGAACAAAATTATATATATGTATTTTGAAAATCCTTAAATCTTTCACACACATGCATACATGCACATTATTAAATATCGTTAAAGCTTATCTAATGGGGTTTGTAATGTTCAACAAATCTTGGAATTGTAACAGATTTAAGCTGTTTAAATCTTGGTGTTTTTCTATTTAAGACATGAGAAAACTTATTTCTACAAATATTTGATCAATTAAAAAACTATTAATATAAAAGTAGCTGGTGGAGGGTATTTAAGATTCGGCTCAGCCGAATATAGGACTCTAACTTGTTTAAATTTAAATAATCAAAAATCACCTCAGAAACAGTTTAAAATTTAAAATGCAATATATCCCGATTTTGACCCATCTTTTCAAAACGGAGTATGTCACTAGATTCTACGACCGAAAATTAAGTTCACGTGTTTCGGTGTTTTTCTATGTCATTTTGAAAGTTGAAATTTTACGTACAGTGTAATTGACCATACCCCTCATATAAGGTCCTCTTTAAAAATTTGATGGAAAGGATTCAGAAAATTACTAGTACAGCGATGAAAATCGACATAAAAAAGTATAAACATAGGAACATAATTCTTCATTCCGAATTTAATGAGGACTGATCTATAACTGACCCTAGCCCCTATCAAAGGTTCCCTTCAGGAAAGAGTTTTTGTTATTAAAATACGCGATTTCCTTATTTAAAATACGAGTATTACGATGAAATTTGACATAAACAAGTTCTATACAAAACGAAATCTATGTACAAAAATTTAAGAGTATCAGTTCATAATTGACGCATATAAAGGTCCTCTTCAGAAAATTACTCATACGCTCACGGTTTAAAAATTGAACAAAAATATATTGTTTTTAAAAATTAACATTTTGTTAGATTTTGTTAAAAGAGCATCCACAATTGACTTAAGCCATATTATCCCTGATGTTTATAGAGGAGCATTCCTTTTACGGCATATGGTTTGATGGTAGCTATATGAGATTCGGCACAGCCGAATATAACACTCTTACTTGTTTTTTTTTTTTTTTTTTGTATTTAAATCATTATAAATTACTTAAATGCATATTGACAATCCAAGTTATCGGTATAAAATTCGACATAAATGTGTACGGAATTTTTTTCTGGATCGGCCCATAAGTTATATTGGCTCCTAATAAAGCACATAATACCACCTTATTCGTTGTTAAATGATAAAATTCTTAATATGGACGTGGCTCCTCGCTCACTTGAAATTTCAAAATAAAAAGTATCCTATCACCTATTGTAACGAACTTAAACCAGTTAAGGCCCTAACTCTCAAGGGATATTGCTACCTATCTTACCGGCCGTGCTCGTGGAAATTAGGGTGGTTCTTTTTCCCCTATCAATTTAGTCACATCCATTACATAATTATTTAAAAATTAGATTAGATTAGACCAAATCGACCAACAAAACAAAATACATAAAAAAAAAATTAGGAAGCTTAATTAAAGAGGAGAAGATGTAGTACCCTCTTTCCAAATCTTTACCCACCCGTCCTTGCTATCTAGGTTAAACATTCTTAGAAAGCCCTATATTGAACTAACTAATGGACCTTAACTTTTCATGAAATCAGACAAACAAATTAGCAATTCATATTAAAGAAATCATTATCTTGTTTATTACATGATTAAAATCGAAATTAATAAAATAATTATCAGTTAAAATTAATATTGAAATTATCGTAATTGATATAATCATAAAAAGGATAATAATGAAATGTTATATACATATAATAAAAACAATGTTAATAACAGTATTTTCTATTGTTGCTTATGTACTGTGATTATTAAGATAATAGTGTTCATGTTATTAACATTCAAGGTCGAATGTTAAATCAATAAAAAAGTTTTAAATAATAAAAAAAACATTATTTGTAATGAAATTATGTTATGGTAATACTTAACATGTTATTAACATCAATAAAAGTTAACATAAACAATTGAATTAATGTCAATAATTAGCAGTAACAAAAATTTATGATTAAAAAAAAATGTTGTTAATCAAAAAAATTAATTATGTTATTAACATATATGTATGTTAACAGTATTTAACGTATAATATATGTTAATGGAAATGTTTATGTATGTATAATTGTATAAGTGTTTATGTATTTACTTTAATTGTTATTGATTAGAAAGGTGTTATATTGAGTGATATTTATTAAAAATAAAATTATAATAACTCACCAATTTTCAGTCCCACGAAGACTTACAGGCCTGCTGTCTCCTAAGTCTGATAAAAGTTTGTTAACAATGTAAATATACACTCAATGATATTGTGTGTACTGTAAATGTTAATTGAGTTTTACATACATACATATGTAAATAGATATAAACAATGTAAATAAAAAAAAACAAATATTAATAACATAATAATGTAAATGATGAAAATTAGTTTGATAAAAAGGGAAATTCAAATTGTAAATGTGGTCTAATTTATAATTCTTGTTAAATTTGAAGATTATACGAAATTTTAAAAGAGAAATGTTTTAGTCTTGCATATTTTTAGGCTCTATAAAAAAAAGGTTCTAAGAAATCTACAATTTCATGTAATATAAAGGCAGTGAGAAGATATAGGATATTGTGGTTATAAGAGCACTGTTCAGGTTACAATGAGGATATTTATAACGAAATTTCCAAAGTATAACAATGTAGTTGAATTTAGATGTTTTAGGATGCCAATACTGATGTAATCTGTCACTGGTTATTGAGGAAATGGTCTATGGGTTGAAAATTAATGTAGCCTGATCACTTGTGGTTTTAAATGCAGAATTTTTATCCTTTTGACGCCAAAAAAAAAAACTTATATTGAAATATGTGGGGTTTTTGAAGAACTTTTTCCAAAGACAACTTATGAATTAATTGTGGTTCCAGATAAATATTCTTCTTCCACCAAAATTACTGAAATTTATGTCACCAATCAAAAGATGTTCAGGTCCTTGTGTTATTTAAATACACAGGACCTGAATTATTAAACGTAAAGCGTCTAAAGGAAAGGAAAAAAAACGATCTTCTTAAAAAAATTTGATATTTAACCAATCTGAGCACTCTTACCAGAACTTCCAAATTTCCTATGGACAAGGCTAAGAACTTGCAATAAATTCAAATTTATTCCCACAAGATGCCAGATATTATTAAATAAATTTTATTTGAATTTTCACAAATTTTACTCTATTAATTCGTATGTATATCAGAATTCTGAATATAAAGAAAATTCTCCAAATGATTTATAATTCAAATTTCATGGCCATCTAAAAACAATATTTTCAAAACTAACATAGTAACAAAATTTTTCGTTTAAACAAACCTATAGGAATTTTATTCAGTTAAAAATAGCCTCACAAAACAGTTACAGTTTGGAATACTACTTCCAAAAACTGGAACTGGAAAAGGCGAAACACAATTTCAGTTAATATTCTCCTATAACCAAATGTCCTTAGCATGATAGGTTTCCTTATTTCCTGTTTCTATATCCTGCAATTCATAGTAAACTTGGCCAATTCTGCGTAAAACTGTGGCCTTTAATCCTACCGGATCTAATTTAGCATTATAGTATTCTGCCTTAGAACTTTGGATGAATGTCCGTCTGTATACTTCCTGTCCCACTGTAAAGTCTTTAGTCTGTGATCTTAAATTATATGTCCGAGAATTTTTATCATATGCTTTACGCATGTAGTCCTTAATTTTGTCACGTATCAAACAATGTTCGTCTTGTCGTTCCACAATAGAGTCTGTCTCTGCCAAAATTTCTAACTTACGTAAAATTTCATAGTCTTTTCCGTTAGTCAACATGTTCTGTCCGAAAACGACCTGGTACGGTGTCCTTCCTATAGATTGATGTATGCTATTACGCAATGAACAATTTATACTAGGCAAGTATATATCCCACAAGCGCTGATCGTCCCGTACGTAACTTCTTAAAGCCTCGTTGATTGAACGGTTAACCCGTTCACTTGCATTTGATTGGGGACTATATACAGCAGTTACAGTGTGTTTAACACCATTTTTGTCCAAAAACGACTCAAATTCCTTGCTCTTAAACTGAGAGCCATTGTCCGAGACAATAATCTCAGGCACACCGTAGCAGCAGAATATTTCTGATCTTAAAAAGTCTATAATTTGTTTTGAAACGAACTTTTTCAAAGGTTTTAGAAAGGTAAATTTTGAAAAGTGGTCTAAAACTATAAGTATACCTATATGTCCGGATTTTGTCCTGGGCAATGGTCCAATAAGGTCAATATATAAACGTTGGAATAGTCTTGCCGTCATTACCATCTCGCCCATCGGTGGTCTTAAAGTCATAGTCGGAGTTTTGGAAGTTTTACATAAGTCACAATTTAGTATATAGGTCTTTACGTCTGTTGCCAGTCCTGGCCAATAGAAATACCGTCTAATTCTTTCCAAAGTTTTGGCAATACCGCCATGTGCAGAATTGGGATTATCATGAGCGCAGTATATAACATCATGACGTAGCTCACTGGGTACAAAGAGTTTCCAGGAGTCTGACTCATCCATATCACCCGAGGAAAAATTAACTCTTTTGTAAATAAACTTATCAATGACCCGAAAATCTGGCAATCCTGATGAAGAAAAATCATCGCGTAACTTCACATATTCATCACTATCAAAAGCTTTTGATTCCAAATCAATAGAAGGTGAAGTGTTTATTTCCAGAGAATCTACAAAAGTTTCGCCTTCACGAGCACGTGAGAGAGTATGAGGCACAATGTTGTCCTTTCCTTTTCTATGTTCGATGGAAAAATTGAATCCTTGGAGCTTCAAGGACCATCTCGCTAGCCTGCCTGACAAATCCCTTTGGCTCATCAGCCACTTAAGGCTTGCATGATCGGTAACTACCTTGAACTCCTGTCCTTCTATGTAAGGTCTAAATTTTTTTATAGCTATCACGACAGCGAGGCATTCGAGTTCGGAAATTGTATAATTACGTTGAGCTTTGTTCAACTTTTGAGATATATATGCAATTGGTCTCTCAGTCCCACTGTCGTCCTTTTGCGCCAACACTGCACCTATGCCATATGTGCTAGCATCGCACTGTACAATAAATGGCTTTTCATAATCCGGATGAATAAGTAATGGCGCAGATGTCAGTCTGGTCTTTAATTCATTGAAAGCCACTTGGGCTTCCTCAGTCCACTTGAAAGTCTTTTTCTTTGTCAATAATTCTGTCAGTGGGAATGTCAATGTAGAATAGTCCTGTATGAAACGTCGGTACCACCCTGTCATTCCCAAAAATCGTCTTAAATGTCGAATTGATTGTGGTACCGGAAAGTCCTGTATGGCCCTAACTTTGTCGTCGTCCACTTGTAAAGTCCCGTTCCCTACAACATAACCAAGATATTTAACTTTATTGAGAGCAAAACTGCTCTTTTTAATATTTATGGTCAACCCTGCCTTTCTCAATTGAGTAGCCACCTCCATTAGATGTGTCAAATGTTCGTCGAAGTTTGCCGAAACTATTAATAAGTCGTCAAGATACACAAATACATGTGTCTTCAAGTTATACGGAATAACCATGTCCATTAGTCGGCACAACGTTTGCGGTGCATTACACAGTCTAAACGGCATTCTTGTAAACTGGTACAATGGCCGATTAGGGACTGTAAAAGCTGTCTTCGGTCGTGAACTTTCCTCCAGTTTAATTTGCCAAAAGGCATCTTTCAAATCTATTTTTGAAATACAATAAACTGAAGGAAGTCTCGATAAAAGTCCGTCAATGTTCGGTATAGGGTATGCGTCCTTTACTGTCACAGAGTTAAGTTTTCTACTGTCCACACACATCCGTACTTTTCCTGGCTTTATGACTACTACAGTGGGTCTCTGTATTGGTGTTAATATAAGTTTATATGGGTCCGATTCTATGTGCTCGATTTCACTGATCCCCGGAACAGAAATCTTTAACCCAAATTCTGACCAAAAATCGAAACCACATATTATATCTTGTTTAATTGTAGGTACTACTAAAAAGTCAAAATGTTTCGTCTGTTTCTGAAATGTCACTGTCAATGTCACAGTCCCTGTAATATTCTGTCTCTGTCCATCTGCCGTCCTAACATTACCATTGCATTTTGTAAACTGTTCTATATCTACAACTTCCGAAGCCAAAGCACCACCGATCACACTTCTATTTGCCCCACTGTCCAATAATGCCAAATATTTTGTGTCACCTACCTTCAAATTCACAAATGGTCTACTATCATCATCCTGTGAGATGATAGGAGATATAACAATCGACCTAAATGATTTTAATTTTCGGTAAAAATTTCGTATGCGAATTGAGGAACGTTTTGGTTTTGAAGAACTATCACCAAATATTCTATCCCGAGCCTTTGGATATTCTAATAGCCGAATATGATAGGGTCTCATTGTTGTTGTTTGTTGTTGAGGTAGTGTCCAGTTCAGATGTTTCGGATGTCCGCTTTAATTCCGACGGACATCCTTCTGTCCGTTTCCCTGTCTTGCTGCAGAGCATTTAGGACATGATGGTCTGTACGTGTCCTTTGCACCACATCCGTAGCAAAATATTCGTCGTATGTCCAGGCAGTCAAAGTAGTTATGTCCAATTTTGTCACAGTTCCAGCATCGAAGTTCACCTCGAACTGCATAAATGTCAGAAATCGGTTCAGGAGTCTTAATGATATTTAAATCAGAATTTTGAATATCAATTTCCGAAACGCGTCCTTTTAATTGTCTTCGAGAATCATGAGTCTGAATGTCTCTGATAAATTTCTCATGGCGTTTAACTTCACGACGAAGTTTTGCCACGGTTGAAATGTCAAAATGGATTAATTCATGTCTAATCTCATTTCTGAGATTCCTAATCAAAATTGCACATAAATTTTCGTCATATATTGGAGTTTTTAGTTTGTCAGTCATGGCCGAAACAGAATAAAAAAAATCGTCAAAATTTTCGTCCGAACGTTGCTTTCGTCGGTGTATGTCCTCCATAAGGTCAAAGTCGTTATAATCACCTTTGTATTGGTCCCGCAAAGCCCTCGTCAAAGTATACCAGTCCAATTCGTTATCATGTCGATGAAAACGCCAATACCAGTCCACGGCCTTGCCGTCAAATAAACTATGGGCGTGTTTACATAGTAAGTCGAAGTCTCCGTTTAAATTGTTAGTTGTCAGTACATTAATCCGGTAAATAAATTCGTCTACGTTCATCTGATTGTCACATCCCGAGAATTTAACCCGCCAGTTCCGAATTATATTGGAAACCTTTTCACCTACAAAAGGTTCCTGTTGAAAATTTGCTCTAGGAGAAGAATTTGGTGAATTTTGGTGAATTTGGTGCTCCGTAGTCCGATTATCAGGTGAATTAGCATTACCACCTAAATTCAATCCCTGCACCATAGACCTAAGTTCGTTCCTAATGTATTCTGTCATCTCACTACGAAAAGAAACCATTGAATTAGAAACGATTCGTCCAATATCCGATTGGTCATTACTACAGGCTGTATTGGGATTTTCAGTATTAGTTATTTGTTGTTGTCTACGCCGTTGGTGACCCTGATTCCGTTCAGGAGTCCTATCAGATTCTCCCACTGGAATCGTAAAACTACAATTTGCTGGCTGTTCTAAGCGCAACAAATTTTCTTGGCTCCTTGTAATTGGCATATTTAATAATAAAATGTAATTAAGGTTTAAAGAAAAGTTAAATAACGATATTTCACTACTCAGTTAAGGTTGTAATAGTTAGTCCAAATATAAAAATAAAAAAAATTAAGCTTATCCCTCAAAAGAAAACAAAAAAATAAATAAAATTTACGAATGAGTATAGTAATCATGTAAAGATTAACCAAAAATCTCAATTCTATACGCATATACAATGAGACTAGTGTAAGAGTATGATGCCAGAATTAACCCAAAATCAAAATCTCAATTACATGTCACCCCAAAGAAAAAATTTTGTAAATCAAATAAAAAAAACAAAATATCAGATTTTGCAAGTAAAATTCCGACATAAAGTCAAAATTAAAAATCTCAACAAAATTTGATACCTTAATGTAAATGTCCCAGTAAACATTTGGTTTAAATTTTCTCAAAAATTAAAAAATCCAGAAATGATAAAATAAGACAGTAAAAGAAAACAAAAAAAAAAAATATAAAAAAAATAGTCGACAACACGGAAAAACAAAGATATTATTTGTGAAAGCATCAGCGAAAGTTATGGTGAAATTATGAGAATTAAAAAGTTTAACAATTTCTCGTCAAAATTTTCTTTGCTGAGGCCCCACGTTGGGCGCCATTTAAATTTATGTAACGAACTTAAACCAGTTAAGGCCCTAACTCTCAAGGGATATTGCTACCTATCTTACCGGCCGTGCTCGTGGAAATTAGGGTGGTTCTTTTTCCCCTATCAAATTAGTCATATCCATTACATAATTATTTAAAAAAATTAAGTAGCATCAGACCAAATCGACCAACAAAACAAAATACATAAAAAAAAATTTAGGAAGCTTAATTAAAGAGGAGAAGATGTAGTACCCTCTTTCCAAATCTTTACCCACCCGTCCTTGCTATCTAGGTTAAACATTCTTAGAAAGCCCTATATTGAACTAACTAATGGACCTTAACTTTTCATGAAATCAGACAAACAAATTAGCAATTCATATTAAAGAAAATCATTATCTTGTTTATTACATGATTAACATCGAAATTAATAAAATAATTATCAGTTAAAATTAATATTGAAATTATCGTAATTGATATAATCATAAAAAGGATAATAACGAAATGTTATATACATATAATAAAAACAATGTTAATAACAGTATTTTCTATTGTTGCTTATGTACTGTGATTATTAAGATAATAGTGTTCATGTTATTAACATTCAAGGTCGAATGTTAAATCAATAAAAAATGTTTAAATATTAAAAAAAAAAAACATTATTTGTAATGAAATTATGTTATGTTAATACTTAACATGTTATTAACATCAATAAAAGTTAACATAAACAATTGAATTAATGTCAATAATTAGCAGTAACAAAAATTTATGATTAAAAAAAAAATGTTGTTAATCAAAAAAATTAATTATGTTATTAACATATATGTATGTTAACAGTATTTAACGTATAATATATGTTAATTGAAATGTTTATGTATGTATAATTGTATAAGTGTTTATGTATTTACTTTAATTGTTATTGATTAGAAAGGTGTTATATTGAGTGATATTTATTAAAAATAAAATTATAATAACTCACCAATTTTCAGTCCCACGAAGACTTACAGGCCTGCTGTCTCCTAAGTCTGATAAAAGTTTGTTAACAATGTAAATATACACTCAATGATATTGTGTGTACTGTAAATGTTAATTGAGTTTTACATACATACATATGTAAATAGATATAAACAATGTAAATAAAAAAAAAAAAACAAATGTTAATAACATAATAATGTAAATGATGAAAATTAGTTTGATAAAAAGGGAAATTCAAATTGTAAATGTGGTCTAATTTATAATTCTTGTTAAATTTGAAGATTATACGAAATTTTAAAAGAGAAATGTTTTAGTCTTGCATATTTTTAGGCTCTATAAAAAAAGGTTCTAAGAAATCTACAATTTCATGTAATATAAAGGCAGTGAGAAGATATAGGATATTGTGGTTATAAGAGCACTGTTCAGGTTACAATGAGGATATTTATAACAAAATTTCGAAAGTATAACAATGTAGTTGAATTTAGATGTTTTAGGATGCCAATACTGATGTAATCTGTCACTGGTTATTGAGGAAATGGTCTATGGGTTGAAAATTAATGTAGCCTGATCACTTGTGGTTTTAAATGCAGAATTTTTATCCTTTTGACGCCAAAAAAAAAACTTATATTGAAATATGTGGGGTTTTTGAAGAACTTTTTCCAAAGACAACTTATGAATTAATTGTGGTTCCAGATAAATATTCTTCTTCCACCAAAATTACTGAAATTTATGTCACCAATCAAAAGATGTTCAGGTCCTTGTGTTATTTAAATACACAGGACCTGAATTATTAAACGTAAAGCGTCTAAAGGAAAGGAAAAAAACGATCTTCTTAAAAAAATTTGATATTTAACCAATCTGAGCACTCTTACCAGAACTTCCAAATTTCCTATGGACAAGGCTAAGAACTTGCAATAAATTCAAATTTATTCCCACCAGATGCCAGATATTATTAAATAAATTTTATTTGAATTTTCACAAATTTTACTCTATTAATTCGTATGTATATCAGAATTCTGAATATAAAGAAAATTCTCCAAATGATTTATAATTCAAATTTCATGGCCATCTAAAAACAATATTTTCAAAACTAACATAGTAACAAAATTTTTCGTTTAAACAAACCTATAGGAATTTTATTCAGTTAAAAATAGCCTCACACTATTCCAGACATACAAGAATACGCTGTGAAAATTTCTAGAAAATCGGTTCAGCCGTTTAGTAGCCTATAACGTTCAAACATTCAAACAAACACACATTAATTTTTATACCCTCCACCATCATCAGTGGTGATAGAGGGTATATATAAGTTTGTCATTTCGTTTGTAACACCGAGAAATATTCATCTCAGACTCAACAAAGTATATATATTCTTGGTCCTTATGAAATTCTGAGTCGATTTAGATATGTCTGTCTGTCTGTATAAAACACGCTCACGCTAAAACGAAGCAACGGAACTTTATGAAATTCACCCAAAATATTCATTGGTATCCGATTGGTATTGAAAATCAGCCAGATCGGTAAAGTAGGCTCATATTGCGGGTATTCGCGCTTATCTAAAGGGTGATCACACTAGATGGGATGAAAATCTAAGTGCCATCAGTTGTTCATTACGCAATTCTTGTCACAACTTAAGAGCTCGACCAAAATCATTCCAAGTAGGACAGGAAGTTCTTCTAAGGAATTTTGTACAAAGTAGTTTAGAAAAAAGATTTAATGCTAAATTAGCACCACTCTTTGTAAAAGCAAAAATCCGAGAGAAATTAGGAAATGTTCTGGAAGATTTGGAAGGAAAATTAGTAGGAACTTTTCATGCAAAAGATACACGTGAATAAATAGAAAATGATTATTTGATTAGTTTGTTTTGAGTACTGCAGAATATAACAAGTTAGAGTGCTATATTCGGCTGAACCGAATCTTAAATACCGTCCACCAGCTACTTTCATATTAATACTTTTTTAATTGATCAAATATTTGTAGAAATAAGTTTTCTCATGTCGTAAATAGAAAAACCCCAAGATTTAAACAGCTTAAATCTGTTACAATTGCAAGATTTATTGAACATTACAAACGCCATTTTCTTTTATATTTTTAAAGAGCCCTAAGATATGCTTTAGCGATATTTAATAATTTGTGTGAAAGATTTAAGGAAATTAAAATTTTCGGGGCAGGACCTAGTATGGGAGATATGACCAATTATGGACCGATCGTAAAAAATCTTTAAGTAACATTTCTGTATATAAAAGCTATATTTCAGTCAAATTTTGTATATATATCGTAATTTTGTAATAAGTAATAAGTAAATGGTTTAAGTGATTTTCGGAAGGGAACTTTGTATGGGATCGATCGCACAAAAAATCTTAAAATATAATTTTCGTATACAAAACTAATATTTGTGCAAAATTTTGTATCAATAGCTTTATTTGGTAATGAGTAATAAGCGTTTAAGAGATTTTCGTAAGAGGACCTTGTATGGGAGCTATGACCAATTATCTAACATTAATGTATATATATACAAAATTTTGGCTAAATTATTTGGTAATGAATATTGAGCATTAATTGATTTTCTTGTATGGGAGCTATGACCAAATATGGACCGATCGGGAGAAAATTTCTCACTAATATTTCTGTATATAAGAGAAATACTAGTATTAAATTCTATATGAATATCTTAATTTAGTGAGGAGTTATGTGCGTTTAAGTAATTTTCGGGAGAGGACTTTGTATGGGAGCTATGTTCAATTATGGACCGATCTAGAAAATTTTTTCTTCATATGAATTCTATTGACATAGAATTTTAATTTGTAAAATTTTGTTAAAATATCAACATTCTGAGGGAAGTTATTAACAATAAACTCATTTTCCGGGAATATGTACTTTCGTATGGGAGGTATAAGAAATTGTGGACCGATTCCGGCAATTTTCAACAGAAATAAACAAATGTATGATGATTTTTATGGAATTATGTTGCATAATTTTAGTGAAAATTACATCAGAATGTGTAAAAAATGCTTATTTTTTTCGGAGTTGTTTTAAATATTGATTCATAACTTTTCCCGATGTAAACCGATTTTGCTCAAACTGCCTAGGACAATAGGGAATATTCTGGCCAAATTTCAATAATTTATTTCAGTTCGTTTTTACGTGAGCGTGTTTTACACAGACAGACACACAGACGGACGGACGGACAGACGGACTTTGTTGGGTCTCAGATTAATATTTCTTGGTATTACACACGGAATGATAAAGTTTTATATACCTTCTATCACCACTGATGGTGGTGGAGGGTGTAAAAAAATTCAATAAGGTGTTTTGCAATCACTGTTGCCACAACAATTTTTTTTATACCCTCCACCACCATCAGTGGTGATAGAGGGTATATATAACTTTGTCATTCCGTGTGTAACACCAAGAAATATTCATCTGAGACCCAACAAAGTATATATATTCTGGGTCCTTATGAAATTCTGAGTCGATTTAGCTATGTCCGTCCGTCCGTCTGTGTAAAACACGCTCACGTTAAAGCAAAGCAATATAATTTAACCAAATTCACCCAAAATATTCACTATTATCCGGTACAGTTTGGTATTAAAAATGAGCAGAATCGGATCACATCGGGAAAAGTTATGAATCAAAATTTAAAACAACTCCGAAAAAAATAAGCATTTTTTACACATTCTGATGTAATTTTCTCGAAAACTATGCAAGATAATTTCATGAAAGTCATCATACGTTCGTTTCTACACAAGATATTGATTCCTGCTGAAAATTGCCAGAATCGGTCCATAATTTCATATACCTCCCATACAAAAGTACATATTCCCGGAAAATGAGTTTTTTGTTAATAAATTCCGTTAGAATGTTGATATCTTCACAAAATTTTACAAATTAAAATCTTATGTCTATAGAATTCATTGGGAGAAAAAATTTTTTGGATCGGTCTATAATTGGACATAGCTCCCATACAAGGTCCCCTCCCGAAAATCACTTAAACGCGCATAACTCATTACTAAATTAAGATATCCATATAAAATTTGGAATATGTATTGCTCATATGCACAAAAATATCACAGTAATATTTTCCGATCGGTCCATAATTGGTCATAGCTCCCATACAGGGTCCCCTCCCGAAAATCACTCAAAAGCACATAACTCATTACTAAATTAAGATATTCATATAAAATTTGGTACAAGTATTGCTCTCATATACAGAAATATTTTTATGAATTTTTTTTGCGATCGGTCCATAATTGGTCATAGATCCCATACAAGGACCCTTAACGAAAATCACTTAAACGCGCATAACTCATTACTAAATTAAGATATCCATATAAAATATGGAATAGGTATTGCTAATATGCACAGAAATATTACTATGAAATTTTTTTCCGATCGGTCCATAATTGGTCATAGCTCCCATACAAGGTCCCCTCCCGAAAATCACTTAAACACACATAACTTATTACTAAATCAAGATATCCATATAAAATTTGGTATAATTATTGCTTACATATACAGAAATATTACTATGAAAATTTTTTCCGATCGGTTCATAATTGGTCATAGCTCCCATACAAGGTCCCCTCCCGAAAATCACTTAAACACACATAACTCATTACTAAATTAAAATATCCATATAAAGTTTGGTACAAATATAGCACTCACATATAGAAATGTTACTATGAATTTTTTTTCCGATCGGTCCATAATTGGTCACAGCTCCCATACAAGGTCACCTCCCGAAAATCACTTAAATGCACAATATTCATTGCCAAATAATGATATAGATACAGAATTTTGAAATTTTGTCTTTATATACATAATTGGTCCTAGCTCCCATACAAGGTCCTTTCACGAAAATCTCTTAAACGCACATTACTCATTACCAAATAAAGCTATTGATACAAAATTTGGGACAAATATAGTTTTTATGTACAGAAATTTTGCTTAAAGAATATTTTACGATCGGTCTATAATTGGTCATATCTCCCATACTAGGTCCTGCCCCTAAAAACAATTTGTGTAGAACAAAATTATATATATGTATTTTGAAAATCCTTAAATCTTTCACACACATGCATACATGCTAGGGTTGTCATTCGAATAAAAATTATTCGATTAATCGAGGAAAAAAATTTGTTTTTCTTCGAACGAATAAAAAATTTTCAATTTAGAATAAAGAATAATTCGAACAATTTTTGCCTATTAATCGAATATTCGAATAATATTTGAATGTTACTTTTTACGAATATTTTATTATACATAGCATTGAAATTATGTTAATATTTTGTAACACAAATCTAAATATAAAGATATGTTATAATTGAAACAAAACTTTTACTACTTTTTGCAGTATATAAAAATTTTTGTTTTGTTAAAAATGAAATGGTTCTAGTTTTAAAAGTGATATTCTTCAATTTTTTTAATGTTTGCTTAATTTTTGTTTAATGTTTCAGTATCTTTTTTTTTACAAGAAAGACAATTTCTAAATATACTGAACCCTGTTTCCTGGGCGATGTGTTGGAGAACTGTAGGCATGAAATGGGGTCTTAGTCCTACTATAAAACATTGGTTTTATTAAAGTGTAATTAGACTAATTCTAGCTTATGCTTCATTAATCGGGTTGACTTCTTTGGACAAAAAGTGTAATATCAAACTACAACAGGGAGTTCAGCATACTTGCTGCTTGGGTACAAGTGGCAAGCAAGGCTCCAGAAACGTTGCTAGATATTCCACCGATTGAAACATATTTAAAATATGAGGCGGCACTTACAACCGAACGTCACATAACTTTAGGTGAAATGTCCAAAATCAGTTATAGGACACGTCATCAATGTATACTGGACACATTGGAAAGCTATAAACAATCATCTCCTGATCGCATGCCAGACACAGAATATGTCAGAAACTTTGAAACACTGAGTCCAGATAGAATGTCTTGATCAAGCGGAACATTTGATTGGGAAATTCTTAGGAATTACGGCCAGGAAACTGAGTTTCAGAACATTGAAAGATAATACATTCAGTCGACACTATGTTGTTTTTTTTACCAAAAAACCTTTTTCTTCCATGAAAAGCAGCGCACAACGGGCCCGATAGTGGCCAGTTTCTAATACATTAATAAATAGAACGATTTTCTTATATAAAACAGTTTGTAAAAATGTCTGCAAAACAGGTCTCAGCTTCCACTTTTAAATTCATTGAGAAATTTAAAAAAGGTTGAGATTCATCTAAGTTACTGATTTATAAGTGTATGTACGAAAACCGTTTTATTTTAAGATTTTGAAGGTGTTTTGCAAATTTTATTTATATTTTATTAAATTATTCGAATAAAAACTTTTATTCGTTATTCGTTCGAATAATCGAATAATTTTTAAAATTTAATCGACTACTCGAATAAAAAAAATATAGTACATTTTTATTCGAATAATTTTAAACACGAATAATTGACAACCCTAATACATGCACATTATAAAATATCGTTAAAGCATATCTAAGGGCGCTATACAAATATAAAAGAAAATGAGGTTTGTAATGTTCAACAAATCTTGGAATTGTAACAGATTTAAGCTGTTTAAATCTTGGTGTTTTTCTATTTAAGACATGAGAAAACTTATTTCTACAAATATTTGATCAATTAAAAAACTATTAATATAAAAGTAGCTGGTGGAGGGTATTTAAGATTCGGCTCAGCCGAATATAGCACTCTAACTTGTTCTAACTAAGATTCGAATAAAAAATAACCAAATTAAGAAAAAAGTTAAGAAACATTTCGTCATTAAAATAACAAATTCATTTTCTGAAGTGGAACTTGTAACTATGTTAAATTTCGTCGCTAAACTGGTATTATGAAGACAGTTATGAGCGTTAAAGTAATTTTCTGTAGGGGATCTTATATAAGATGTATGGTCAATTATGGACCAATTCTCATAAATTCTGACAGAGATATTTAAGGGGTATATTTGAAAAAATTATAATACCATGTAGCGGATGTTAGCATTACATTCATAACTTAAGACGGTAAAATAAAAACTAGTATACAACATCATCTAGAAAATGTAAATAAAGAGCTAAAAGTCATGGTGAGATAGTAGAAGTCGAAGGTCATGAGTATCAAATCTTTGCATATATCGCGATTATTGTTCGTCGTACGAGTTTAGATGTTATTACAACTTTTGTAGACAATACAATTTCATTTTCCTTAGAAATATCAGCTGATTAATACTTTAAAAATTTCAAATAGGTACAAAAGTTGCAATTATACTTTAAATTTTTAATTTAATTAATAGGACATAATCTAGTAAGTACGTAGACTATTCCCACCGAATTCCATAAAAATCGAGATGCGAAATACAGCCTACTTCGTTTTTTCATATAAGTACCGCGAGTTTTTACATACATACATACATACATACATACATACATACATACATACATACATACATACATACATACATACATACATACATACATACATACATACATACATACATACATACATACATACATACATACATACATACATACATACATACATACATACATACATACATACATACATACATACATACATACATACATACATACATACATACATACATACATACATACATACATACATACATACATACATACATACATACATACATACATACATACATACATACATACATACATACATACATACATACATACATACATACATACATACATACATACATACATACATACATACATACATACATACATACATACATACATACATACATACATACATACACACATACATACATACATACATACACACATACATACACACATACATACATACACACATACACACATACATTCATTTTTAGATATATATATATAGACTAGCTATACCCAGTGTGCTGGGATGACGCATGTTTAATTTTCAACCAGAAACCAAAAAAATCGCATACAGATTTTTATACAATCAGGAAGCTGTATGTCCAATTTTATGTTTTTAGGTTCAATATTATAGAAAATTCGAAAAGTATTAGTAAAAGAACAAAAAAGTACCAGAGTATCCTTTTTCAATTTTCGTTCAATTGGGATACTGCGTGTTTAATTTTATGCTTATATATTCAATATTTTTGAAAGCTCTAAAAGTACCAGTACCATTGAAGTACGAAAAAGTAGCAAAAGACCTATTTTATTTTGGTTCATGTTCCTAAGTTCAATATTATAGAAAATTCAAAAACTACCAATTAAAGAACGAAAAAGTACCAGAAAATATTCCAGTTTAAATTTTCATTCACTCAAGTCCCTGATTGCTTAGTTTTATGTCTACCAAAGGGCCCACTTTTATAGATTCCAATTAAATCCGGGCCTCACATGCTTAATTTCATGTTTCTAGGATCCATATTATAAAGAACACAAAAAGTACCTTTTGAAGAACGAAAAAATACCAAAAAGTGCCCTTTTATAGGTTCTCACTTAATCCAGGCTTTAAATGCTTAATTTCATGTTTCTAGGTTCAATATTATAGAAAATTCAAAATGTACCTTTTAAAGAACGAAAAAGTACCAAAAAGTCCCCTTTTATAGGTCCTCACTTAATCCGGGCTCTACATGCTTAATTTCACGTTTCTAGGTTCAATATTATACAAAAATCCAAAAAGTACCTTTTGAAGAACGAAAAAGTACCAAAAAGTCCCCTTTTATAGGTTCTCACTTAATCCAGGCTCTACATACTTAATTTCATGTTTCTAGGTTCAATATTATAGAAAATTCAAAAAGTACCTTTTGATGAACGAAAAAGTACCAAAAAGTCCCCTTTTATAGATTCTCATTTACTCCGGGCTCTACATGCTTAATTTCATGTTTCTAGGTTAAATTTTATAGAAAACTCAAAAAGTACCAGTCCAAGTACGAAAGAGTACCAAAAAGTCCGCTTTTATAGATTCTCATTTACTCCGGGCTCTACATGCTTAATTTCACGTTTCTAGGTTCCATATTATACAAAAATCCAAAAAGTACCTTTTGAAGAACGAAAAAGTACCAAAAGTCCCCTTTTATAGGTTCTCACTTAATCCATCCTCTACATATTTAATTTCATGTTTCTAGGTTCAATATTATAGGAAATTCAAAAAGTACCTTTTGAAAAACGAAAAAGTACCAAAAAGTTCCCTTTTACAGATTCTCATTTACTCAGGGCGCTACATGCTTAATTTCATTTTTCTAGGTTAAATTTTATAGAAAACTCAAAAAGTACCTTTTGTAGAACGAACAAGTAAGAGTGTTATATTCGGCTATGCCGAATCTTACATACCCACCATCAAACCTCGTTTGACTCGAATGAAACTTACTTATGTCGAATTTCATCTATATACTCGTATTTTTTAGGCCAGTTATAAGCGTTAAAGTAATTTTCTGAAGGGGACTTATATAGTGGGGTAGGGTTAATTATGGGTCGATCCTCATAAAATTTGGTAGACAGAATTTGGTTCGTATTAAATTTATTTGTGTCGAATTTCATCGCTACACTCGTATTTTTAAGCTATTAATGAGCGTTGCAGTCACTTTCTGAAGGGGACCTTATATGGGGGGTAGGGTCAATCATGGACCGATCCTCATAAAATTTTGCATAGTGATTTTTGATCAAAAGAAACTTACTTATGTCGAATTTCATCGCTATATTCGTATTTTTAAACAAGTTATGGCTGTTAAAGCTGCTTTTCGAGGGGCCACTTGTATGGGGGCTATCCGAAAATGTGGACCGATATTGCCCATTTTCAATACCAAACAAACCTTACCTATAAGAAATATTTATGTGAAATTTCAACCCTCTAGCTCTTTCCATTGGGACTCTATCGTGCTTTCAACAGACAGACAGACGGACGGACGGACAGACATGGCTAGATCGTCTTAGAATTTAATGAAGACCCAGAATATATATACTTTTGTGGGTCTATGACCAATATTTCGATGTGTTACAAACGGAATGACAAAATTAATATACCCCCCATCTTTTTTGATGGTGGGTATCAAAAAAAAAATATATTTTATTTCAATTCTTAAACCGTGAGCCTCAATTATGAACCGATACTCATAAAATTTTGTACATTCAGGGCATTACTCGTATTTTAAATAAGGAACACTCGTAGTTTATTAGCCAAAACTCTTTCCTGAAGGGAACCTTTTGTGTATTACCGACACATTCCGCATGAAATTCGGAGCGAATTTCATTATTTCAATTCTTAAACCGTGAGCCTCAATTATGAACCGATACTCATAAAATTTTGTACATTCAGGACTATACTCGTATTTTAAATAAGGAACACTCGTAGTTTATTAGCCAAAACTCTTTCCTGAAGGGAACCTTTTGTGTATTACCGACACATTCCGCATGAAATTCGGAGCGAATTTCATAACCGTATTTCATTGCTTTACTCGTATTTTTAAGACAGTAGTAAGCATTTAAGCTATTTCCTGAAGTGGACCCAATAGGGGGAGTAGGGCTAATTATGGACCTATTCGCATAAAAGTTATTAAAAAGATTTTGGCTCGCGAGGAACTTAATTGTGTAAAATTTTATTGCTATATTCATATTTTTTAGCCAGTAATGAGCGTTAAAGTAATTTTCAGAAGGGGACCTTATATGGGGGATAGGGTCATTTATGGGCGATCTTAAAAAAATTCGTAGAGCGATTTTGGTTCGTAAGAAACTTACTTATACCGAATTTCATCGCTATACTCGCATTTTTGGACCAGTAATGAGTGTTAAAGTAATTTTCTAAAGGGGACCTTATATGGGGGGTAGGGTCAATTATGGACCGATCCTAAAAAAAATTTAGTAGAAAGATTTTGGCTTACATGAAACTTATTTATGTCGAATTTCATCGCTATACTTGCATTTTGGGGCCAGTAATGAGTGTTAAAGTCATTTTCAGGAGTGGACCTTATATGGGGGTAGAGTCATTTATGGGCCGATCCTAAAAAAATTGGTTAAAAGGTTTTGGTTCGTAAGAAACTTACTTATACTGATTTTCATCGCTATACTCGAATTTTTAGGCTAGTAATGAGTGTTAAAGTCATTTTCTAAAGGGGACCTTACATGGGGGGTAGGGTCATTTATGGGCCGATCCTAAAAAAAATTTGTAGAGAGATTTTGGTTCGTAAGAAACATACTTATACCGAATTTCATCGCTATACTTGCATTTTGGGACCAGTAATGAGTGTTAAAGTAATTTTCAGAAAGGGACCTTATATGGGGGGTAGGGTCATTTATGGGCCGATCCTCAAAAAATTTGATAGAAAGATTTTGGCTCATATGAAACTTATTTATGTCGAATTTCATACTTGTACTTCTAAACCAGTTATGCCGTTAAAGCTGTTTTTTGGAGGTCCACTTGTATGGGGCAATCCGAAAAAGTGGACCGATATTGCCCATTACCAAACAAACCTTAACAATAGAGAATATTTATGCAAAATTTCAACCGTCGAGCTCCTCTCGTGTGGTCTCTATCGTGATTTCAACAGACAGATGGACAGACGGACGGACATGGCTAGATCGTCTTAAAATTTAATAAGGAGCCGAAATATATATACTTTTATGGGTCTATGACTAATATTTCGATGTGTTACAAACGGAATGACAAAATCAATATACCCCCCATCTTTTTTGATGGTGGGTATAAAAAGTAACAAAAAGTCCCCTTTATAGATTCTCATTTACTCCGGGCTCTACATGCTTAATTTCATGTTTCTAGCTTAAATTTTATAGAAAACTCAAAAAGTACCAGTCGAAGTACGAAAAAGTACCAAAAAGTCACCTTTTATAGATTCTCATTTAGTCCGGGCTCTACATGCTTAATTTCATGCTTCTAGGTTTAATTTTAAAGAAAACTCAAAAAAATACCTGTGTAGAACGAAAAAGTACCGAAAAGCCCCTTTATTATTAATTTCATGTTTCGATTTCAATATCAAAGAAAACTTAAAAAATACCAGATGGAGAATGAAAAAGTACCAAAAAATATCACTTGGTACCGGGGTTCCAAATAACACCTCATTAGCATTTTTAGTATTTCTAAATTTAAAAATTTTATCTAAATTGGATCATTGTGTTTGAATAAAATCAAATTTCCCGTTTTTACCCCTTTTGGTACTTTTTTTCTACCCATTAACGAAATAAAAATTCTATTCCAAAATGTTGCAACATCGTAGTGGGAGCTCGTTATTATGTATTTATATGAATAAGATAATAAACCAAAATCAATGTTTTATGAAAAAAGTACCAAAAATAGGTAAAATTTTCACCCTTTAAACATCCGAATAACCAAAAAGTACTAAATTTATATTTTTATTTTTTCGTCAAGTTACGAAGGAGTCAAAAATATTGTTTGAATGTTCACTGGTTTAAAAGATACATGGGGTGCAAAAAAAGTACCAAATTACAGTTTTTACCCGTTTATTCCCTAAAGGGGCCGAAATTGAAAAAAGTACCAGACACCTATAAGCTTATTTTTTAAATGAACGACCATAAGCTTTAAACTATTTTTGTATCTTTTCTAGTTTAGGAGATATGAGGTTACCGAATTTACCCGTTTTTACCCTTTTTTACCCCCTAAACATTCGAATTTCCAAAAGTCCCGTCTTAGTGGATCTATTTGGTGGGAGTTCAACCCTCTGTCCGAATTTCAGCTCTTTAGCTTTAACCGTTTAGGCTGTGCGATGATGAATCAGTCAGTGAATCAGTCAGTCAGTAACGTTAGAATTTTATATATATAGATTGTTCCACTTAGAATAGAACTACTAGTGTTCTAAACTTTCATGTAAAGCGGTTCAGTAGTTTGGCCGTGTAAGCGTAAAAAACAGACTGTCTCTTTCATATAATTATAGGATAGCATATAGGTAAGGACAGTTTTATAAAAAGTGGGCGTAGAAGGGGGCGTGGCATCGGATCAAGGTCTTATATATATCCTATAGTTCTTTTCGAGGTTATACCTACCGGTATACAAAATTTCAGGTAAATCGGTTTAGTAGTTTTTGCACATTGTGATTGCAAAATTGGTGTAATAATAGTTTTACAAAAAGTGGGCGTAAAAAGGGCGTGGCATCCGATCATGATCTTATATAGCTTATTGCTCCTTTTGGGGTTAAACCTATTAGCGGTCCAAATTTTATTTAAATCGGTTAGTAGTTTCGCCGTGAAAGCGTAGCAAACACAAACAAACAGTCTGGTTTATATATATATATACTATCTGCGTGTGCCTGGCGTTGCCCGTTTTTTACACCCTCCACCACCATCAGTGGTGATAGAGGGTATATATAACTTTGTCATTCCGTGTGTAACACCAAGAAATATTCATCTGAGACCCTTATGAAATTCTGAGTCGATTTAGCTATGTCCGTCTGTCCGTCCGTCTGTCTGTCTGTCTGTGTAAAACACGCTCACGTTAAAACGAAGCAATATAATTTAACCAAATTCACCCAAAATATTCACTATTATCCGGTACAGTTTGGTATTAAAAATGAGCAAAATCGGTTCACATCGGGAAAAGTTATGAATCAAAATTTAAAACAACTCCGAAAAAATAAGCATTTTTATACCGTCCACCACCATCAGTGGTGATAGAGGGTATATATAACTTTGTCATTCCGTGTGTAACACCAAGAAATATTCATCTGAGACCCAACAAAGTATATATATTATGGGTCCTTATAAAATTCTGAGTCGATTTAGCTATGTCCGTCCGTCCGTCTGTCTGTCTGTCTGTCTGTGTAAAACACGCTCACGTTAAAGCGAAGCAATATAATTTAACCAAATTCACCCAAAATATTCACTATTATCCGGTACAGTTTGGTATTGAAAATGAGCAAAATCGGTTCACATCGGGAAAAGTTATGAATCAAAATTTAAAACAACTCCGAAAAAAACAAGCATTTTTTACACATTCTGATGTAATTTTCTCTCTATGCAAGATAATTTCATGAAAGTCATCATACGTTCGTTTCTACACAAGATATTGACTCTTGCTGAAAATTGCCAGAATCGGTCCATAATTTCATATACCTCCCATACAAAAATTAAGATAAATTAAGATATAAAATTTGGTACAAGTATTGCTCTCATATACAGAAATATTTTTATGCAATTTTTTTGCGATCGGTCCATAATTGGTCATAGCTCCCATACAAGGACCCTTAACGAAAATCACTTAAACGAGCATAACTAATTACTAAATTAAGATATCCATATAAAATATGGAATAGGTATTGCTAATATGCACAGAAATATTACTATGAAATTTTTTTCCGATCGGTCCATAATTGGTCATAGCTCCCATACAAGGTCCCCTCCCGAAAATCACTTAAACACACATAACTTATTACTAAATCAAGATATCCATATAAAATTTGGTATAATTATTGCTTACATATACAGAAATATTACTATGAAATTTTTTTCCGATCGGTTCATAATTGGTCATAGCTCCCATACAAGGTCCCCTCCCGAAAATCACTTTTTTCCGATCGGTCCATAATTGGTCACAGCTCCCATACAAGGTCACCTCCCGAAAATCACTTAAATGCACAATATTCATTGCCAAATAATGATATAGATACAGAATTTTGAAATTTTGTCTTTATATACATAATTGGTCCTAGCTCCCATACAAGGTCCTTTCACGAAAATCTCTTAAACGCACATTGCTCATTACCAAATAAAGCTATTGATACAAAATTTGGCACAAATATTATTTATATATAATAAATTACTATATAGATACAAAATTTGACTGAAATATAGTTTTTATGTACAGAAATTTTGCTTAAAGAATATTTTACGATCAGTCTACAATTGGTCATATCTCATTCCGTTTGTAACACAAAGAAATATTCATCTGAGACCCAACAAAGTATATATATTCTTGGTCCTTATGAAATTCTGAGTCGATTTAGATATGTCCGTCTGTCCGTCTGTCTGTCTGTATAAAACACGCTCACGGTAAAACGAAGCAATGGAACTTAATGAAATTCACCCAAAATATTTATTGTTATCCTAAGCAGTTTGGTATTGAAAATCAGCGAGATCGGTAGAATAGGTTCTGAGATATGAGTAAAAATTTGGGACAACCTCGAAAAAAATTGTGTTGTTTCACATATTAATTGTACTTTTTACAAAAACTATTGCAGATAAATTGATGAATTTTGTCAGAAATACAACACTTGGTGCCAGGATCAACTATGTTAAAAATCGGTAAAATCGGTTCACAATTTCATATACCTCCCATACAAATGTACATATTCCAGGAAATTAATTTATTGTTAATAACTTCCGTTATAATGCCGATATCTTTACAAAATTTCACGAGTGAAAGTTTTATGCCAATAGAATTCATATAAAGAATTAATTTTCTGAATAGGTCCATAATTGGCCATAGCTCCCATACAAGGTCCCCTTCCGAAAATCACTTAAACGCATATTTCTCATTACCAAATAAAGATATTCATACAAAATTTGGCTCAAATATTGCTTTTGTATACATAAATGATACTGTAAAATTTGTTTACGATCGGTCCATAATTGGTCGTAGTTCCCATACAATGTCCCCTTTCGAGAATCACTTAAACGCATATTACTAATTACTAAATAATGATATTCATAAAATATTTGGCACAAATATTGTTGAATTTTGTCAGACATATAGTTTTTGGTACGGTGATCCACTGTGTTAAAAATCGAAATCGGTCCACAATTTCTTGTACCACCCATAGGGACTCAAAAATGTATTATTTTTCGCAAAAAATTAAATAAAAAGTGTCCATGACGAACAGGGTTTGAACTTAAGATTTCTCAGTTGCCAGTTCTACGTCATACCCACCACACTATTATCTAGCTTCGTAATTGTTTGCAATTAATGATGTTCACATAGAAATTGTCTTTCCTGTTTGTGTAAAAAATTGTTGCTAAACCACGATCAAATAAAATGTACACATTGAGAAAGTGTAACTGTTTAATTTTTTATGCTATTCAGCAACATCAGTGTTAATAAAAGTTATTCAGCAGCAATGTTTTGTATAAACAGGAAATAACACGGCATTTTTATATGAAAAGTATTAGTTAACGAAAGACAAAATAATGATGTGGTGCAATGGATGAAATAGAGAATTAACAAACCGAGCATCGCCGGTTCGATTCCTGGTCGATTTAAATTTTTTTGTCATAAATAATAAACATTTTTAAAAATCCAATTAAATGTGTAACTTTTTCTAAAAACATTTGATTTCTGATTAGATTTAGCCACGTATGACCGTCTGTCGATTCATAATTCTTTTCACGATCAAATTAATAATCTTTGGCCAAAATTTTGATTATATTCTTATGTAGCTTGGCATTGAATATTGAAAAATTCGGCTCAACAATAAAAATTTAAAAATAACATTTTTTGACAACATTGAAACAAAATCTTGTTTTTTTAAATTTTTTTTCATAGGATCAACAATATTGAAAATCTATCGTTTTAAAATTAATCATATTGCCATACACTTTTCCCACACATTGAAATTATTTTAAATACATAACATACGTTAACATTTGTTACATTTAGTACGCTCTTTAACAGTCTGTTAAGTGATAGTTTTGTTATACCCACCATCAAAAAAGATGGGGGGTATATTGTTTTTGTCATTCCGTTTGTAACACATTGAAATATTCGTCTAAGACCCATAAAAGTATATATATTCTGGGTCCTTATTAGATTCAAAAACGATCTAGCCATGTCCGTCCGTCTGTCTGTCTGTTGAAAACACGATAGAGTCCAAATGGAAGTAGCTAGCGAGCTGAAAATTTGCATAGATACTTCTAGTTGATGCAGTTTGTTTGGTATTGAAAATGGGCAATATCGGTCCACGATTTCGCCTAGCCCCAATATAAGGCCTCCTCCAGGTAATGACTTTATCGCTCATAACTTGCTAAGAGGAGCATCAATAGCGGTGAAATTCGGCAAAAACATGTTTTATGGGAACATTAATCTCTTTGTAAAATTTTATAAGGATAGGCCTATTATTGACCCTACCCCCCATATAAAGTCCCCTTCAGAAAATGACTTTATCGCTCATAACTGGCTAAGAGAAGCATAAATAACGGTGAAATTCGGCACAAACATGTTTTATGGGAACATTAATCTCTTTGTAAAATTTTATAAGGATAGGTCCATAATTGACCCTACCCCCCATATAAAGTCCCCTTCAGAAAATTACTTTATCGCTCATAACTGGCTAAGAGAAGCATCAATAGCGGTGAAATTCGGCACAAACATGTTTTATGGGAACATTAATCTCTTTGTAAAATTTTATAAGGATAAGCCTATAATTGACCCTACCCCCCATATAAAGTCCCCTTCAGAAAATGACTTTATCGCTCACAACTGGCTAAGAGATGCATCAATAGCGGTGAAATTCGGCACAAACATGTTTAATGAGAACTTCAATTTCTTTGTAAAATTTTATAAGAATAGGTCCATAATTGACCATACCGCCCATATGAAGTCCTCGTCAGAAATTGACTTTATTGCCCATAACTGGCTAAGAGAAGCATCAATAGCGGTGTAATTCGGCAGAAACTTGTTTTATAAGAACCTAAATCACTTCATAAAATGTTATAAGGACCGGTTCATAATTGACCCTACCCCCCATATAAGACCCCCCTTTAATGCTCTTATCTGACGTTAAGAAACATATATACATACATATATATATAGCAATAAAATTCGACATAAAAAAGTTTTATAGGAACTAAAATCATTTTCTTAAATTTTATGAGGATGGGTCCATAAGTTTATTACTGACGCGAAAATGTGAGTACAGCAGTAAAATTCTACATAAACAAGTTTTGTGCGAGCCAAAAATTCTTTATCAAATTATATATATAAGGATCGGTCCTTAATTAACCCTATCCCCCTTGTAAGGTCCCCTTCAGAAAATGACTTTAAAGATCATTACTAGCTTAAAACTGCAAGTGCAGCGATGAAATGCTTAAGCCCTTAATAATGGCCCTCTTCCAAATATTTCCCTGATGTTTATGTTAATATCGACATATGATTCAACATAGATCGATAATATCAAAGTTTATTTATAAGGATGATTTGATGGTGGGAATATAAGATTCGGCATGGCCGAATATAACACTCTTGCTTGTTTTTAATTGCATATGTAAGGCGTAATGTAAAATGTTAAGGTAAATTTGAATCAATCCATAAAATTTGATAAATTACGCAACCAGTTTAAGGTGGAGGGTATTTAAGATTCGGCAAAGCCGAATATAGCACTCTTACTTGTTCTATTTAAGATATGAGAAAACTCATTTCTACAAATATTTGATCAATTCAAAAACTATTAATATAAAAGTAGCTGGTGGAGGGTATTTAAGATTCGGCTCAGCCGAATATAGCACTCTAACTTGTTTTTTTTCAAAAAATTCCTTTTTTGAAATAGATATCAAAATTTATCTTATAACGATAAGAAAGTTATTATATTTTTCTGACTTTTTTGATACCCTCCACCACCATCAGTGGTGATAGAGGGTATATATAACATTGTCATTCCGAGTGTAACATTAAGAAATATTCATCTGAGACCCAACAAAGTATATATGTATATTCTTGGTCCTTATGAAATTATGACTCGACTTATATATGTCCGTCTGTCTGTCTGTCTGTCTGTGTAAAACACGCTCACGTAAAAACGAACTGAAGTTAATTATTGAAATTTGGCCAGAATATTTCCTATTGTCCTAGACAATTTTTTATTGAAAATGAGCAAAATCGGTTCACATCGGGAAAAGTTATGAACAAAAATTTAAAACAACTCCGAAAAAATAAGCATTTTTTACACATTCTGATGTAATTTTTACTAAAACTTAGCAATATAATTCCATGAAAATCATTATACATTTGTTTTTACGGTCCACAATTTCTTATACCTCCAATACGAAAGTACATATTCCCAGAAAATGAGTTTGTTGTTAATAACTTCCCTCAGAATGTTGATATCTTAACAAAATTTTACAAATTAAAATTCTATGTTAATAGAATTCATATAGATAAAAAATTTTCTAGATCGGTCCATAATTGAACATAGCTCCCATATAACGTCCTCTCCCAAAAATCACTTAAACGCATAACTCATTACTTATTTAAGATATCCATATAAAATTTGGTACAAGTATTTCTCTTATTTACAGAAAAGTTTCTGTAAATTTTTTTTCCGATTGGTCCATAATTGGTCATAGCTCCCATACAAGGTCCCCTTCAGAAAACACTTAAAGGCACACAACTCATTACCAAATAGTGATATCCATAAAAAATTTTGTCATAAATACTCTTTTTGTACACAGAAATATTATTTTAAAATTTTTTCACGATCGGTTCATATTTGGTCATAGCTGCCATACAAGGTGTGAGGACTAAAGTCGCTAGGCTCGTTTTAGTCTCACCTTGATGTAAATTATTTTTATACCCACCATCAAAAAAGATGGGGGGTATATTGATTTTGTCATTCCGTGTGTAACACATCGAAATATTGTTCACAGACCCCATAAAGTATACATATTCTGGGACCTCGTAAGATTCTAAGACTATCTAGCTATGTCCGTCCGTCTGTCCGTCTGTCTGTTGTTGGCACGATAGCGTCCACAAAAAAAGAGATATTGAAATGAAATTTTCCCAAAATATTTTTTATTGATCAGAAATGTTTGGTATTGAAAATGGGCAAAATCGGTCAACGATTTCACATAGCCCCATACAAATGTACCCCCCGGAATATTGTATAAAGAGCTTCAAACATTCACAAATTCGTTGTTTATGAAGCAAATGGCACAAAATTTCGCATAAGTCAGTTTTTTTACCTCCGAAATAAAATTCTGAATTATGTCGGACATAGGACCACAATTGGCCCTAACCCCCATATATAGGCCCCCTTTGAAAATTACTATAATTCTGATTACCGGCTTAAACATACGAATATAGCGATGAAATTTGACTCACATAGGTTTCATGCAAGCCAATATCTCTTCACCAAACTATATGTGGATCGGTCCATAATTGACTCTACCCCGCATATAAGGTCCCTTCAGAAAATGACTTTAACGCTCATTATTGGCGTAAAAATACAAGTATAGCGATGAAATTTGACATAAGTAAGTTCTATACGAGTAAAAATCTCTCCACAAAATTCTATGTGGATCGGTCCATAATTGACCCTACCCCCCATATAAGGTCCCCTCCATAAAATGAAATTCGACTCAAGTAAGTTCCAGTGGTGATAGAGGGTATATATAACTTTGTCATTCCGTGTGTAACACCAAGAAATATTCATCTGAGACCCAACAAAGTATATATATTCTGGGTCCTTATGAAATTCTGAGTCGATTTAGCTATGTCCGTCTGTCTGTACGTCCGTCCGTCTGTCTGTCTGTGTAAAACACGCTCACGTTAAAACGAAGCAATATAATTTAACCAAATTCAACCAAAATATTCACTATTATCCGGTACAGTTTGGTATTGAAAATGAGCAAAATCGGTTCACATCGGGAAAAGTTATGAATCAAAATTTAAAACAACGAAAAAAATGAGCATTTTTTACACATTCTGATGTAATTTTCTCGAAAACTATGCAAGATAATTTCATGAAAGTCATTATACGTTCGTTTCTACACAAGATATTGATTCCTGCTGAAAATTGCCAGAATCGGTCCATAATTTCATATACCTCCCATACAAAAGTACATATTCCCGGAAAATGAGTTTTTTGTTAATAACTTCCGTTAGAATGTTGATATCTTCACAAAATTTTACAAATTAAAATCTTATGTCAATAGAATTCATTGGGAAAAAACATTTTTTGGATCGGTCCATAATTGGTCATAGCTCCCATACAGGGTCCCCTCCCGAAAATCACTTAAAAGCACATAATTCATTACTAAATTAAGATATCCATATAAAATTTGGAATATGTATTGCTCTCATATACAGAAAATACATAATTGGTCATAGCTCCCATACAAGGACCCTTAACGAAAATCACTTAAACGCGCATAACTCATTACTAAATTAAGATATCCATATAAAATTTGGAATATGTATTGCTCTCATATACAGAAAATACATAATTGGTCATAGCTCCCATACAAGGACCCTTAACGAAAATCACTTAAACGCGCATAACTCATTACTAAATTAAGATATCCATATAAAATATGGAATAGGTATTGCTAATATGCACAGAAATATTACTTTGAAATATTTTTCCGATCGGTCCATAATTGGTCATAGCTCCCATACAAGGACCCTTGCCGAAAATCACTTAAACGCACATAACTCATTACTAAATCAAGATATCCATATAAAATTTGGTACAAGTATTGCTCATATGCACAGAAATATTACTATGAAATTTTTTTTCCGATCGGTTCATAATTGGTCATAGCTCCCATACAAGGTCCCCTCCCGAAAATCACTTAAACACACATAACTCATTACTAAATGAAAATATCCATATGTATAAAGTTTGGTACAAATATAGCTCTCACATATAGAAATATTCACCTCCCGAAAATCACTTAAATGCACAATATTCATTGCCAAATAATGATATAGATACAGAATTTTGAAATTTTGTCTTTATATACATAATTGGTCCTAGGTCCTTTTACGAAAATCTCTTAAACGCACATTACTCATTACCAAATAAAGCTATTGATACGAAATTTGACACAAATATTAATTTGGTATACAAAAATTCTATTTCAAGATTTTTTCATGATCGGTCTATAACATGGGTGCGGTCGGTCCCATGCAAGTGTCCCTTCAGAAAATCACTTGAACACACATTACTTATTACTAAATTACGATATAGATACAAAATTTGACTGAAATATAGTTTTTATGTGCAGAAATTTAGCTTAAAGAATATTTTACGATCGGTCTATAATTGGTCATATCTCCCATACTAGGTCCTGACCCTAAAAACAATTTGTGTAGAACAAAATTATATATATGTATTTTGAAAATCCTTAAATCTTTCACACACATGCATACATGCACATTATTAAATATCTATGGGACAGCTGTAAATGTTAATTATAAAACTCAGCACTGCTTGTACAACTCTGTCAATACAACAGCTGCCTTTAAAACAGAGATGCCAAAATACAGATCGCAGTCAGTGTTGCCACTTTGGTTATTATTAACCAAAATTGGTTATTTTTATTTTGCATGTGTACATGTGAATTATTTTTTCGTTTTGGTTATTTTTTGCAAACAATTGAACTAAATGCTGTTTGCTTTTATTCTAAAAATAAAATTTAAAAAACCTTCTTTTATCTCTAGTTTTAAATCAACTATGTAAATATACATATCGTCCCTGTTTTGAATTTTGGTAATATGTGGAATTTTTTTTTACTATTCGAAATTTTTTTATTACTGCAATTTGTACATCTACTGGTTATACTTATGTGCACAAAGATATTTTTCGATATCTTAATTGGTTTAGGATTTAGCAAAGGTACCTATGCATTTTCCACATATTAAATGAGTTGATTGAAATCATAACAACACCGTAATATTATTTTATTTACACTAGCCAATCTAACACCGTGAATAATGGATCCTCTCTCTCCTTTTGGTGCATCCATGAACTTAAAATCGCATTATGGGTCGATTCAAACTCGTCCGTCCTTCAGTTAATATTTCTATTGGAACTTTTTATGTAAAGAACTCGCGGTACTTATATGAAAAAACGAAGAAGGCTGTATTTCGCATTTCGATTTTTATGGAATTTGGTGGGAATAGTCTACGTACTTAGTAGATTATGTCCTCCAAATTAAATTTAAAATTTAAAGTATAATTGCAACTTCTATACCTATTTGAAATTTTGCATAAACAGATACTGTGCTAATTTGCCGAAATTCTAAGATAAATGATTTAATAAGAACTAATAAAGTATTTTCTGCTAATTGATGCAAGAATAGTATCACAATATCTTTAAAGTATTAATCAACTGAACTTTTAAGCAACACAGCTAAGGAAAATTAAATTGTATTGGCTACAAAAGTTGTAATAACATCTAATCTCGTACGACGAACAATAATCGCGATATATGCAAAGATTTGATACTCATGACCTTTGACTTCTACTAAATATCTCACCATGACTTTTAGATCTTTATTTACGTTTTCTAGATGATGTTGTATGCTTGTTTCTATGTTGCCGTCTTAAATTCTAAATTTTGGTCAATTTGTCGGATAATTTGGATAGATTACGTTTACAAATATTGCTGAAGTTATGAATGTAAAACTGAAATATTTTGCCAAAATATTTTTAGTTGACCCAGTTTGCTTGCGAAATATCGGTCAACAATTTCACCTAGCCCCCATATTATGCCCTATTCAGAAAATTTCTATATTGCTTAAAAAAGCATGTATAGCGATGAAATTCAATATGAAAAAGTTTTTTTGGAAATGTATTTGTCAAAGCTTATGAGGATCGGTATATAATTGACTCTATCCCTCATAAAAAGTCTCCACAGAAAATGACTTTAAAGCTCATAATGTACTGCAATATAGGAACAAAATTCAACATAATCAAGTTTTAAAGGAACTAAAATATCTCTGTCAGATTTTATGAGAATTGGTCCATAATTGACCATACGTCTCATATAAGATCCCCTAGAGAAAATTACTTTAACGCTCATAACTGTCTTCATAATACCAGTTTAGCGACGAAATTTAACATAGTTACAAGTTCCACTTCAGAAAATGAATTTGTTATTTTAATGTCCAAATGTAAACATGAAACCAATAAAAATAATTTTGTTTACTTTTTTCTTAATTTGGTTATTTTTTATTCGAATTTTGGTTAGAAAAAAAATTTTGTTGTGGCTACACTGTTTCCAAGGCCTTTGACTAGATCTGTGTAAATGGGCGTCATAGATTCTATGCGTTTTTGCATTATACACGCTCCCTGTGTTATTTTGATATTATTATACCCTCCACCACCACCAGTGGTGATAGAGGGTATATATAAGTTTGTCATTCCGTTTGTAACACAAAGAAATATTCATCTGAGACCCAACAAAGTATATATATTCTTGGTCCTTATGAAATTCTGAGTCGATTTAGATATGTCCGTCTGTCCGTCTGTCTGTATAAAACACGCTCACGGTAAAACGAAGCAATGGAACTTAATGAAATTCACCCAAAATATTTACTGTTATCCTAAGCAGTTTTGTATTGAAAATCAGCGAGATCGGTAGAATATGTTCTGAGATATGAGTAAAAATTTGGGACAACCTCGAAAAAAATTGTGTTGTTTCACATATTTAATTGTACTTTTTACAAAAACTATTGCAGATAAATTGATGAATTTTGTCAGAAATACAACACTTGGTGCCAGGATCAACTATGTTAAAAATCGGTAAAATCGGTTCACAATTTCATATACCTCCCATACAAATGTACATATTCCAGGAAATTAATTTATTGTTAATAACTTCCGTTATAATGCCGATATCTTTACAAAATTTCACGAGTGAAAGTTTTATGCCAATAGAATTCATATAAAGAATTAATTTTCTGAATAGGTCCATAATTGGCCATAGCTCCCATACAAGGTCCCCTTCCGAAAATCACTTAAACGCATATTTCTCATTACCAAATAAAGATATTCATACAAAATTTGGCTCAAATATTGCTTTTGTATACATAAATGATACTGTAAAATTTGTTTACGATCGGTCCATAATTGGTCGTAGTTCCCATACAATGTCCCCTTTCGAGAATCACTTAAACGCATATTACTAATTACTAAATAATGATATTCATAAAATATTTGGCACAAATATTGTTGAATTTTGTCAGACATATAGTTTTTGGTACGGTGATCAACTGTGTTAAAAATCGAAATCGGTCCACAATTTCTTGTACCACCCATAGGGACTCAAAAATGTATTATTTTTCGCAAAAAATTAAATAAAAAGTGTCCATGACGAACAGGGTTTGAACTTAAGATTTCTCAGTTGCCAGTTCTACGTCATACCCACCACACTATTATCTAGCTTCGTAATTGTTTGCAATTAATGATGTTCACATAGAAATTGTCTTTCCTGTTTGTGTAAAAAATTGTTGCTAAACCACGATCAAATAAAATGTACACATTGAGAAAGTGTAACTGTTTAATTTTTTATGCTATTCAGCAACATCAGTGTTAATAAAAGTTATTCAGCAGCAATGTTTTGTATAAACAGGAAATAACACGGCATTTTTATATGAAAAGTATTAGTTAACGAAAGACAAAATAATGATGTGGTGCAATGGATGAAATAGAGAATTAACAAACCGAGCATCGCCGGTTCGACTCCTGGTCGATTTAAATTTTTTTGTCATAAATAATAAACATTTTTAAAAATCCAATTAAATGTGTAACTTTTTCTAAAAACATTTGATTTCTGATTAGATTTAGCCACGTATGACCGTCTGTCGATTCATAATTCTTTTCACGATCAAATTAATAATCTTTGGCCAAAATTTTGATTATATTCTTATGTAGCTTGGCATTGAATATTGAAAAATTCGGCTCAACAATAAAAATTTAAAAATAACATTTTTTGACAACATTGAAACAAAATCTTGTTTTCAACAATATTGAAAATCTATCGTTTTAAAATTAATCATATTGCCATACATTTTTCCCACACATTGAAATTATTTTAAATACATAACATACGTTAACATTTGTTACATTTAGTACGCTCTTTAACAGTCTGTTAAGTGATAGTTTTGTTATACCCACCATCAAAAAAGATGGGGGGTATATTGTTTTTGTCATTCCGTTTGTAACACATTGAAATATTCGTCTAAGACCCATAAAAGTATATATATTCTGGGTCCTTATTAGATTCAAAAACGATCTAGCCATGTCCGTCCGTCTGTCTGTCTGTTGAAAACACGATAGAGTCCAAATGGAAGTAGCTAGCGAGCTGAAAATTTGCATAGATACTTCTAGTTGATGCAGTTTGTTTGGTATTGAAAATGGGCAATATCGGTCCACGATTTCGCCTAGCCCCAATATAAGGCCTCCTCCAGGTAATGACTTTATCGCTCATAACTTGCTAAGAGGAGCATCAATAGCGGTGAAATTCGGCACAAACATGTTTTATGGGAACATTAATCTCTTTGTAAAATTTTATAAGGATAGGCCTATTATTGACCCTACCCCCCATATAAAGTCCCCTTCAGAAAATGACTTTATCGCTCATAACTGGCTAAGAGAAGCATAAATAACGGTGAAATTCGGCACAAACATGTTTTATGGGAACATTAATCTCTTTGTAAAATTTTATAAGGATAGGTCCATAATTTACCCTACCCCCCATATAAAGTCCCCTTCAGAAAATTACTTTATCGCTCATAACTGGCTAAGAGAAGCATCAATAGCGGTGAAATTCGGCACAAACATGTTTTATGGGAACATTAATCTCTTTGTAAAATTTTATAAGGATAAGCCTATAATTGACCCTACCCCCCATATAAAGTCCCCTTCAGAAAATGACTTTATCGCTCACAACTGGCTAAGAGATGCATCAATAGCGGTGAAATTCGGCACAAACATGTTTAATGAGAACTTCAATTTCTTTGTAAAATTTTATAAGAATAGGTCCATAATTGACCCTACCGCCCATATGAAGTCCTCGTCAGAAATTGACTTTATTGCCCATAACTGGCTAAGAGAAGCATCAATAGCGGTGCAATTCGGCAGAAACTTGTTTTATAAGAACCTAAATCACTTCATAAAATGTTATAAGGACCGGTTCATAATTGACCCTACCCCCCATATAAGACCCCCCTTTAATGCTCTTATCTGACGTTAAGAAACATATATACATACATATATATATAGCAATAAAATTCGACATAAAAAAGTTTTATAGGAACTAAAATCATTTTCTTAAATTTTATGAGGATGGGTCCATAAGTTTATTACTGACGCGAAAATGTGAGTACAGCAGTAAAATTCTACATAAACAAGTTTTGTGCGAGCCAAAAATTCTTTATCAAATTATATATATAAGGATCGGTCCTTAATTAACCCTATCCCCCTTGTAAGGTCCCCTTCAGAAAATGACTTTAAAGATCATTACTAGCTTAAAACTGCAAGTGCAGCGATGAAATGCTTAAGCCCTTAATAATGGCCCTCTTCCAAATATTTCCCTGATGTTTATGTTAATATCGACATATGATTCAACATAGATCGATAATATCAAAGTTTATTTATAAGGATGATTTGATGGTGGGAATATAAGATTCGGCATGGCCGAATATAACACTCTTGCTTGTTTTTAATTGCATATGTAAGGCGTAATGTAAAATGTTAAGGTAAATTTGAATCAATCCATAAAATTTGATAAATTACGCAACCAGTTTAAGGTGGAGGGTATTTAAGATTCGGCAAAGCCGAATATAGCACTCTTACTTGTTTATTATATCTTTGTTCAAATGGCGGGTGCCGTGAACACTTTTATCAATTAATCCATTTTTATCTTCGAATGGGAATGCTGATGTGGCCCATAAAGGACCCCAACGGTGAACTGCCAAACACAAATGCTGTAGTTGATGAACGTTGTATCTTAATTCTCGATCAGTGTATAGTAGCGAAATTTGTTTTACAAATAATTCTAGAAGTTTTTCTGCTTCTTTCATATCCTTGTTGACATCAATGTTTTGCTGAAGTAAATTGTAAATTGAAATCACTTTCCGGCATATTATTTGAAGGGTAGGCAGTGAATAGTAAATTAGCCAATTAAATAGTTCTATTGCTTTAAACATATGAAATGGTTCCAAAGAACGTGGCGTTCGACATATCGCGTACGTGGGTTTTATATTCATCAAGAAAATATCAAGTTGCTTAATATTCTTCTTAATTCTCCATTCACCTTTATGTTTAGCCAAACATTTAAAAATTGCTTTGTTATGCCTAAGAGTACACGCAGAGAAAAAACATGGTTGTGGAAACCATGTTCCAAGAGCAACATATTATGGTTAAAATTATGATTGTAGTCTTAACATAATATCGTTATTGTAACAAATTTAAAATATCATATTATGATTAAATACCGTTAAAATTATTTCATCATAATATTTTTCTATTTATCATAATAATATTGTTATACATGATCATATTATGATCCAATGTGTTCAAAATTTCGTTCAAAACTATGTATCGAAATCAAAATAAATTTTATTGAAAAAAAAAAATATATATATATATATATATATATATATATATATATATATATATATATATATATATATATATATATATATATATATATATATATAAAGATTACATACTTACAATACTTAGCACACTTCGCAAATTTCACTTTGATTCACAAAAACATAACTACATTATTCTATGCAAACTGAAATACTTATACATTTAATGCTATAAACCAAATGAGAATTATTCATTTTATTGTCGCGTAAAAAACACACATGAAAAAGTAATCTCTGTGAGCAAAAGTTGTTTTGTTGTTGTATTAATTTGTTGATGTATCAGCAGACATATAACAACATAACATATAATGGTTTTTTATAACAACATAACATACAATGGTTATATAACATAACATATTATGGTTATTTGCAAGTTTAAATGGTTGTTAATAACAGAATATGTTTTCCTTGCTATCAGTATTTAGTTGTTGTAAAAATAATTATGATTCAGTGAATTATACTCAAATTTATAATTGCCTGGAACATGAAAATGTTTACAGTAACTTAAATATTGTTAAAATCTAATTAAAATAACAATTATATGTTTTTGAAAACAATATATTGTTACAGGAAACATGGGATAGTTGCAGTAACCATTTTGAACCATGTTTTTTCTTTGCGTGTACAGAATGCATAAAGCCAGGTACAAAGCATGTAGATATGTCAATTTTTGGCAAACATGATATTATAGTTCTGCCTTTGACGCCCATACAATGACTTATTGTTTCATTTTGGTCTACATTGTCTGCTTGTTTTTCCATTTCTTTATCACTTCGTAATTTTATTTGTTTTTTATAAGGGTATATCCGCACCAACTTTTTTCCATCAACATATTCCATTGCAATTGTTTTTAATTCGCAAAAATTACATCCGAACTCTCCATTAAAAATGAGAATGTTTTGTATTTGTGCTTTAGCAGGAGCATCGGCGATAAAAAGCGGAGCATATATAGTTGAATAATTAGTTTCATTTGTTGAGGGATTTTTCCAATGAATGCTTTTATTCTTTTTATCGCAAATGGCATCAGGAACAGGTTCATTGGTGGTTTCATCTTCTTGTCGTACCAAATTCCAGAAATTATGATGTTCTTGTATCGAATTTCGGGGGGTAATTCAGCAATGATGAACATTAACGGCCAAAAATGACTCATCGAACTTTTTATAAGTGAAACTCCATCAGTATAAATAACTAACGTTACGTATTTTTTCTGTTTTTATTAACACGCCGATATTCTGATCCATCACAAATATCACTTATTGAACTGCCATTCGATGAAATATTCATAAGTTTATCACCAATACGATACTTCAAATAAACGTATTAATTGCTCTATAATGTCAATTTCATAAAAGTAAGAAGTATTTGTATCCATACAATACTTGCAGACACATTCCCCTTTAGGTAAATTTATATGACAATTTATACAAAAAAGGTGTTTGATTGTTGTACACGGTGGAGCTCTATCTTCAATATATTTGAAAAACTGGTAAAGGGTATTGGGCATTTTATCGCCACTAGGCAGCATCCGATTAATCAATTTTAACTGGTCCTTTAAGGCGGTTTTAGAAAACTTGTGTTTCATAAACATATCCAATAAATTCACGAAAGCTTCATTGACTGTAATTCTGCACCTTTCATATAAATCCTTTTTATCACACACGCCGCTTATTTCGCTGCCTTCCTTGTTATTTATGTCATGATCGCTGCATTCCTCATCTGATAAAATACTCTGTTCAGTATCTGAGCTTCATCGCTTCCATAATCATTTTCATCACTTTCATATTCATTTTCATCACTTTCGTATTCATCGGAAGAGTTATTCAAAATTATATTTGTATTTTCTGGTGTAATACTGGTACTTTCTTCATACAAATTTTCTATTGTGCCTTCAATTTTGTTAATTTCTGAAGATTCAGTTTTATAGTTTCGACTCCAACGCTCTCGTGTTCTTCCTGGAACCTTCATTAAAAATTTAGTTATTTACAGTTGTATTCATAAAAAATGCTTATTTTAGATTTAAATCACACAATAGTTAAAGTACACTTTAGACTTAAAAGCCATTAATAAAATTGTGGTATTCATAAACAATTAATAAACCTACATTAACTATTGTGCTGTTTATTGTTTAACTTGGCAGCACTGTACAATTTGGCTGTCATTTTCTGTGTTAGTGTTGCGAACAATTAGGATAAAATATTCGTTGAGTCGGTTTTTTTAATTTTATATTTTTGGTTATAACACATTTTTGAAAATAAGAACGAACTTTTAAGAAAAATAAATGTATACATGGCTACAATAAATATATATTTAGTTCAGATGAATGAATATAACATATATATTTTTAATTATAATTAAAAATATTCGAATAACGAATATTTTGTGACAAAATAAACATCACTATGCACATTTTGTTATTTTTACTTATTTTTATAGCAATTTTTAATAAATTTTTGCAAATACTGATAAATTTCTTTGATAAAAGACTACATTTTATTGCCGGAGAAGATATTTTGCATTGATAGAACACTAATCAATATAATTTACACTCTTACTTACTTCATGGCTTTATATTTAGCGAATAAACTATGAAAAAGACAAATAAAATGATTGTGGCCATGATTTGATTGACAGGCGGGCATTTCCAAATTGCCAAAAATAGTATTGACCAACTGGAATACTGTCAAATATTCATCTATTCATTCAATAATGCCTAGATATTAGTTTTTTCACCAAAATATAAATTTTTAAAATTTATCTGGAATTTTATTTACAAATTTGTAAACATTGAAATTACAATTTTTAGATTTCATTTCAGAATAAAACATGATTAGTTTTCGTCTTCAACCTAAAATTAATGAAAAAAGCTTAATCAGAGACAAAATTTGTAAGAATTCAACTTATTGTTGGCTTAAAGTAGGGTCGAGCGTACAATAAATTTTTTCTATTTGTCATTGGTTTATTGAAGGTATTTTAAGCTATTTGACGTTTATGAATACCATTTTCGTGGATTTTGCTTAATAATGTTTAATAAACCTAAATTAAATTTTTATGAATACAACCGTTAGTGTTTAAAACTTGTTGCTATTGTTAAATTCAAATTACCATAGATGAAGGATCGGTTTTCCAAATTTTGTATTTGTGTTTTGCTGTATCTTCAATAGGTTTTCTTTTGGAACATATTGGTTTTTCGTTGTCCATATCAAATATGTAATTGTTTACAATTAAACAGCTGATGTTTATAAGTGTTGCTAATACTTGTTATAAAAATTGCGCTTAACCAACAAATACTTAATGACAATATGAGAGTATTAAGGAATACTGATAATTATCATATGTATATAAAAATTAAAAGAAGCAGGTAAAGAAATCCTACATAAAAATTTGGACAAAATGCACTAATGTAGCGAAAGGTACCAAAATTTGTATAGTTTTAACCTATTATTTTATTACACTTGCACGTGTGCCCATAATTTTTTAAAATAGGTAGAATTGCAATAATTTTGCTCACACGTGCACTTTTGAATGTTTAAAAAATAATTCTCCGAAACATGCTTTTTATGCCCTCCACCACCATCAGTGGTGATAGAGGGTATATATATAAGTTTGTCATTCCGTTTGTAACACCGAGAAATATTCATTTGAGACCCAACAAAATATATATATTCTTGGTCCTTATGAAATTCTGAGTCGATTTAGATTTGTCCGTCTGTTTGTATAAAACACGCTCACGTTAAAACGAAGCAACGGAACTTTATGAAATTCACCCAAAATATTCATTGATATCCTAAGCAGTTTGGTATTGAAAATCAGCAAGATCGGTGAAATAGGTTCAGAGTTATGAGTAAAAATTTGAGACAACCTCAAAAAAATTGTGCTGTTTCACATATTTATTTGTATTTTTTACAAAAACTACTGCAGATAAATTGATGAATTTTGTCAGAGATATAACTCTTGGTGCCAGAATCAACATTGTTAAAAATCGGTTCACAATTACATATACCTCCCATACAAATTTACATATTCCCCGAAATTAATTTATTGTTAATAACTTTCGAAATAATGCCGATATCTTTACGAAATTTTACAAATTTAAATTCTATGCCAATAGAATTCATATAAAGAAACAATTTTCTGAATCGGTCCATAATTGGACATAGCTCCCATATAAGGTTACCTTCCGAAAAACTTTTAAACGCACATAACTCATTACCAAATAACGATATTCATACAAACAAATATTGCTTTTATCTACAAAAATCTTACTGTACATTTTTTCACGATCGGTCCGCAATTGGTCATAGCTCCCATACAAGGTCTCCTTCTCAAAATCACTTAAACGCATATTTCTCATTACCAAATAAAGGTATCCATACAAAATTTAGCACAAACATTGCTTTTATATACAGAAATGATACTGTAAAATTTGTTTACGATCGGTCTGTAATTAGTCGTAGGTCCCATACAAGGTCTCCTTTAGAGAATCACTTAAACGCATAAAACTCTTTACGAAATAAAGATATCCATACAAAATTTGGCACAAATATTGCTTTTATCTACAGAAAACTTATTATAATTTTTTTTACGGTCGATCCATAATTGGTCATAGCACCCATTTAAGGTCCCCTTTCGAGAATAACTTAAAGGCATATTACTAATTACCAAATAATGATATCCATAAAAAATTTGGCACAAATATTTATTTTTGAATTTTGTCATACATATAGTTTGGGAATCCACTGAGTTGAAAATCGAAATCAGTCCACAATTTTTTGTACCACCCATAGGGATTAAAAAATTTATTATTTTTCGCAAAAAATTAAATAAAAACTGTCCAAAACAAACATGATTTGAACGTAAAATCTCCCAGCTGCTGGTTTTACGCCATTCCCACTACACTATTCACTAACTTCGTAATTGTTTGCAACTAATGTTCACATAGAAATTCTCTTTCCTGTTTGTGTAAAAAATTGTTGTTAACCCAAGATCAAATAAAATGTGCACATTGAGAAAGTGTAACTGTTAATTTCTTATGTTATTCAGCAACATCAGTGTTGATAAAAGTTATTCAGCAGCAATGTTTTGTACAAACAGAAAATAACATGGCATTTTTATATGAAAAATATTAGTTAACGAAGAGCAAAATAATGAAGTGGTGTAGTGGATGGAAGGGAGAATTAACAAACTGAGCATTGCAGGTTCGATTCCTGGTCGATTTATCTTTTTTTGTCATAAATAATTAATTTTATTTAAAATCAAATTAAGTGTCGAAATTCGGTTCAACAATAAAAATTTAAAAGCAATTTTTTTATTTTTTTCATACGATCAACAACGTTGAAAATCTATTGTACCTCCCGTACAAAATTATATAAGTTTTATAACTATAACTATTACCATACATTTCTCTCACACATAGAAATTATTTTAAATACAGAACATAGGATAAATTTATTACGCTCTGTAACAGTCTGTTAAAGATGAGCGATCCAGTGATTTCTAAAGAACGTCGTTCTATGTGAACGTGATTTGTAAATCACTGTTCTTTAAAACAGTGACTGTGATCACAGTTTTCACTTATAAATTAAAACAATGTTAATATTTTTTTTCCATTATTTTGGTTAAAACCAATTTTTTACAATAACATTGTATTTTATTGGGTCTTATATTAAGTATATACTTAAATATTACTGAACAAAATAAAATTGGTGACATCAGAGCGGGAGGAGTTTACTATTTGATGCATACTATGTTGTAATACGTATTTGGTTTAATAAAATATTAATACTAAATTGGTGACATCAGAGCGGGAGAAGTTTACTATTTGATGCATACTATGTTGTAATACGTATTTGGTTCAATAAAAATTAAATGAATTTCAGAAGGTAAAAATTCAAAAGAACGACTTTGCAAGTAACTGTTATTTGATCATTTCAGTCACAGTAGCAACCAGTGAATTATCAATCAGCGTGATTAAATCACAGTCGTGAAAATATCGCTCATCTCTACAGTCTGTTAAGTGGTAGTTTTGTTTTTAATTGCATATTGTAAGGCGTAATAAAAGTAAGTCTAAAATATTAAGGTAAATTTGAATCAATCCATAAAATTTGATAATTTATGAAACCAGTTTAAGGTGGAGGGTATTTAAGATTCGGCAGAGCCGAATATAGCACTCTGACTTGTTTGAATTGTTATATTCTTTACAAAGGATTTCATTTGTGTCTTCACTTTAGACTTTAGTTAAAAATATCATTATAATTGTAAACTCAATTTCAAAAATATTCACAACCAAAAATTTTTGCGTACGCATCAACAAACTCGTTCAATGGAACGTTTCTGGAACTAGTTCTTTAGTCAATGATTTAAGTTCGAGTTTGTTATCCTCAGATATAGTTCTAGAGAAGCTTTAGAGAACATATACACCTTCTTAAGAACTAGATCTTTTTCCAGCGATCAATTATAATTAAAATTTAATTATCTTCAAAATTGAGACCTGAAGTTTGATTACAAGCTTTACAAGCCCTATTCTGGGGTTCAGTTGAATGGGGGCTAGGTGAAATATTTGACCGATCTTAACCATTTTCAATAGGCTTCGTCAATAGAAGATCATGTACCAAATTTCATTGAATTATCTTCAAAATTGCGACCTATAGTTTGGTTACAAGGTTAACATGGACAGACGGACATAGCCAAATCGACTCAGAAAATAATTCTATTGGTATAACACGATTGGTATACTTTAAAGTGGTGTAGTGTAGAAATAGCCTATAAAAATAAGTTTTTTACGGATCGGTCCATAATTGTTCATATCTGTCATGTAGATCCACTTCAGAAAATCTCACATTTCACTGATAAATAAAGATATCGGAATAAGGATATTTTGTGCATATAAGACATTTTTTTTTGGTAAATTAGGATCAATGCATAATTGGTCTTAGTTCTCATATAAGGCCCATTTCCATAAGTCACTTTTTCCAATATATTTCATTCAATTATAAAAATATACGGATAAAATCCGACACAGTGTGTTTTTTATCGAAAATCATTCTGTGAAATTTTGTTTGGATTGGCAAATAATTGGCAATATCTCCATAAAAGGTATATATGATTTCTAAATGATAGCACCCTCATTACGGAAGCACAATTTAAACTTTAACAATTTATTACATACGTATCTAGTATTTATAAGGGTTTTCATAAAAAGTAGCCTACAAGTAGAGGATATTTAAGATTCGGCATAGCCGAATATAGCACTCTGACTGAAATTTTGACTGAATTTAGACACCATTTATTAAATCAGAAGAAATAAAGGTCAAATATAGTTAGATGTACAAAGCAGAAACCCAAATAATTTTACTTATTTAAATATCCACGTCTACCTCTAATTAAAAAAAATTTCGTAATTTGTAAATGGTGAATGGAAAATGATTCTGGAGTTATTCAAAATCATTATTTAATTTGAAAAGCTTGGAATAAATACGGTGCTACATACAGAAAAAGTTGTGCAGAATTTTTGGTGGATAATTTTCTAAAAGTATAAAAAGATATCGCAAGATCAATTTATCCAAATTTTATATGAACAATGCTTTCGATGCATCGTTTGAGAGGTCTACCTATATAAGATTTGCAAAAGTGCTGTCTTTCGGGACACTCTAATGAGTAGTCAAATACATATCATCATGGTTTTTTAGATTTGAGCTGCATTTGAAAAATGTAAACCGAATTTATATCAAGATAATTTTTTGATGGCATATTTATCTGATCATAGACTTTTATTGTTATCTCGATTAACAATAAATTTAATTTTTTTATTTTTGATATAAAACTCGATTTGTATAGAAAATATGAGTGATTACGGATCTTTATTGTTTTCTCAAATTGAGAGTTATTTAAAGTAATTTTTTAAAGAGTTATATAAATAGAAATTTTAAGGGGAAATATGAATGATTTTCTAGATAGATTTAGGTGTTAAAGGAAGGAACCACAGCCGATTAAAAATTCGAATTTAAGTGAAAATGTAATATGAATATATTATTTTCCCTATTTTAGAAGCGGTTTATGTTCAGTAGTTTTTATTCTGCATACAAATGTGGCATCGTAGATATTCATTCAAGATCTAATAAAGATTCTGTTTTAAAATACAGTACTTTTCGCTTATAGTCCATTCCGCTTAAAGGCCAAAAACGGACGTAAGACACAACAATCCTCTTCACTTGCAGGTTTTTTCGATTTTCATAAAAATTATTTGTTCCACTTCGCCTATAGGCCATTTTCGTTAAAAGACCAAATTTTCTTTGCATGGATAACTAATATTGTATAGAAAAAAATTTTCATATAGTCCACACTGTAAATTCTTTAAAAAAGAAATAATCTAAGAATACAGAATTCTTTTAAATGTTCAACATTTCGTAATTTATATTTCATATATAAATTGATATCTATCTTGTGTTTGATTTAGTCATCCAAAGACCCAGCAAAAATTTTCATTACCCAGTAATCTAGAAAGTAATATTGTAATCACGTGGAAACTAATTACTTTTGGGGTGAATAACTAATTATTTTTGTTCGACGAGGTTCAAATAATATGTACCTACCTTAAACAAATTAATAAATGGTTACTAATTTGATTACAAAAACTTTGCGAAATAACTAGTTACAAATAAACCTACAAATATGTTATGTGATAACTAGTTATTTTGGGCCGACTTTGTATGTAGAAAACAAAAAATAAAAAAGTTCCTCGGCCGGGATTTGAACCCAGGCATTCAGTTATTTTCTATGCTTCTCACTCCTGCCGCTTACTCGATGCTCCATCAACATATTGATTTTTGTTATTTTGAGAACGGCTTTTTACAAAAATATATAAATGAATGTCATTTTGAAAAAATTAAACAGTATCCAGCAGGGCTCGAACCACGAACCCCCTGTTTGTTAAATGAACGACCTAGACAATTGAGCCATAACAAATCCAAATTGTCTTGTTCTTTACCAGTAATAACCTATTCAGCTAAATAAAATAATGTGGATGATAATGAACACTCATTACCAAGTAATGTATGAAATAACTACTGGCTATTACCAAAAATTTCAGATTTTTTGCTGGGGACTTATGCCCGAATTGAGAAAGAAGAAAAGAAAACAATTTTTAAAATTTTGTATGAAAACTACACAGTTTTTGATAATGTTTTTCATATAAAATTTTAAATATTTTAGATTCTACTTTCTGATCCTTTAAATGGATCTCATAGTTTAAGTTTTTTTTGTTATACCCTACACCACTATAGTGGGGAGGGTATTATGCCTTTGTGCTGATGTTTGTAACACCCAAAGATATTGGTCCTACACCCACCTTAAAGTATACCAATCGGCTCAGAATCACCTTCTGAGTCGATTAAGCTATGTCCGTCTGCCCATCCGTCCGTCCGTCTGTCTGTGTGTCCATGTAAACCTTGTGCGCACTCTACAGGTCGCAATTTTGGAGATAATTTAATGAAATTTGGAACATGCGCTTCTATCTGTCCAAGGAAGAACGCTATTGAAAATGGTTGAAATCGGTCCATTATTTCACCTAGCCCCCATACAATCGTACCCCCCGAATAGGGCTTTTGACCTCATAATTATGTTAGATGATCTACTATCTCTACAAAAATTGGAAAAATTTATTATTTATTATTTGACCCTAGCTCCCATACAAAGTCCCCCTTAGAAAATGACTTGAATGTCTACAATTCACGTATAAACACTAGTACAGTAGTTTTCGTTTATAGTCATCACTGTTATAGTCACATTAGTTATATTGTCAATTTTATTAGATTTAAATGTCTCTATCGATCAATTTCATACAAAAAGATTACTTTATAGTCCATTGTTTATATAAGCACTTTTCACATATATGCCATCTATCCGTGGTTATTAAAAGTCAAGTTATATGAAAAAACTTCACGATATTGTCACACACGAAAATTTTTTTTCTAAAAAATTAGTTTTCAAAGTCGCAAACCACTTCTACGACAAAAAAATGTATCGTAAATTAACTAGTAACGTCACCTATTGCCTAGTAGAAGAACAACAGATTTTGTTACTAATGTAAGCATTACATTTAACGCTATGTGGTAATAAAGTTTACGAAACTTAAAAAGTTAAATCGTTTAAAATATTACTGCCACCTACACTTCGGTTAAAAACTCCAAAATTTCTTGAAGCAACACTGTTGAACATTTAAAACAACACTGTTTTATATTTTGACATATTAGCTATTAAGAATTTTTTTTTATATTTTTGTAAAAATCAAATCCAAGAAAATGAGTAAACGGGTAAATTTGTCAATAAAACAAAAAATTAATTTGCTAAACGATTTTAAAGACAATTCTTTAAAACGAAAACAATTAAGTATTAAATACAAAGTGGATGTGTCAACAGTTTCTAAAATAATAAAAAGTGAGGAAAAAATTCGAGATCTGGCTCTGTCAACAAATTTGAAATCTAAACGGCAAAGAAAAGGGGAGCATCCCAATGTTGAAAAGGCTCTTGCTATTTGGTTCAACGATATACGTAGCCAAAATGCTGTTATAACAAGTTTAATGATCATGAATAAAGCCAAAGAATTTGCCATTCAATTGGATGAAGAGTTTGAACCAGATTCTAGTTGGTTATTTCGGTGGCGAAAACGCTCAAATATAAAATTTGGCAAGATTCATGGAGAATCGAATGAAAATGATAATTTGGCAGCTGCAGATTTCCAATCTCTTTTACCTGGCATATTAAAGGAATATTCACCTGATTGCATTTTTAATGCCGATGAAAGTGGTCTTTATTATAAAGCCTTACCCAACACTACATATTTTAAAAAAGGAGACCAGGCAAAAGGTTGGAAATCACAAAAGTCTCGGCTAACACTTTTATTTGTTTGCAATTCAATTGGCTCAATTGGCAAATAACAAAAAAATCATATTATTTATTGATAACGCGGCATGTCATAAAATAACTACACAACTGGTGAACATAAAAATCCATTTCCTACCTGCAAATACCACTGCCCTAATACAGCCATTAGACCAAGGTATTATACATGCCTTTAAATATCAATATAGGCAAATTATTGTTAAAAAGCAATTATGTGCGATAGAAAAGGGTTTAACTGTTGCCGAGTATCTTAAAACAATTACAATATATGACGCCTTAATTTTTATAAAAAGGGGATGGTGGTTAATTACGCCAGAGACAATTGCCAATTGTTTTAAAAAGTTATGTAGTATATGTACATACATATATGCATTTTTTTTTAATATTTTTCATGATAAATTAATTTTTTGTAGGCTGGTTTTTATATAACAAATGAAGCAACTATCGAACATTATGAATGTGGTGATGATGTTACCGAAATCGAAAATCTTTCTCCGGAATATTTACATTGTGATGATAACTTAATTTGCCATGGAGCTATAACCGATGAAGAAATTTTAGACTCAATAATCGCAGAAAATAATGCAATAGAAACTGATTTAGATCCAAATGATGAAGTTTTTGTTGAAGAAAAACGATTTTCTATTAAAGAAATTTTAAATGCTGTAGATATTTTGCGACATTTTTGCTTAGAGCAAGATATAGATTCAAATTTTTTATTCGAAAAAATAGAAGATACATCTGTAACCAACATCCTCAAGCTGAAACAGGCTAAAATTACTGATTTTTTTAAATAATATAAGCAATATTTTTTTAATGTAATGAATTTATGAAAATAATATTTATTTCTTTAATAAACATGAATTTTTATTTTTTTTTATATTCACAAAAAATGAATATATACGATTTTCTTTATAAGCACATTGTGGCATATACAAAAATTTTGTTTATAATCACTTTAGCGATACAGTCATCAATTTGTGTGCAATTAAGGGTTGTGACTATAAGCGAAAAGTACTGTATCACGATGAAATTTGGCAAAAATGAGTTTTGTATAGACATAATTCCCAACAATAAATTTTATAGTAATCGGCCCAAGTTTTGTCCTAGCCCCCAAAAATCGGCACAACTAAGTTTGATATAATTATAAATAACACTGTCGATTTTTATAATGATCGGTCATTATTTGACCCTATCCCCCATACAAAATCCCCTTCAGAAAATGACTTGAATGTCCACAATTCACTTATAAACACTAGTATCACGATGAAATTTGGCACAAATAGATTTTATATAAACATAAATGTCGACATTAAATTTTATAAGGATCTTACCAATTTTTGCCCTAAACTCCATATAACCGGACCTACCGATTTGGGCCTTTTAGTTTATAACTACGACAAATATACTACTATCTTTCCAAAAATTGGCACAACTAAGTTTGATATAATTATAAATAACACTATCATTTTTCGCCGTGATCGGAAATAAAAATTAGCCTATTGCCAGATATACAAACATATAAACATACAAACAAACACACATTAATTTTTATATATGTATATAGCTAATTCTTAATAATTCATTTTATAAGGATCGGCTCAATTTCTGCCCTAGCTCCCATACATCCGGACCCTCCGATTACGGCCTTTTATGTTTGTAACACTCAAAAATATTTGTCCATACCCAGCAGTTCGACGGGACAGTCCCGAACTGACCACTTAACCTACCACTTGTGGTGGCCCCTAGCCACCTGACTACCCAGGTGACCAACCATTTTAACATGAAGTCAATCGTCACTCTACACCCTACAAAGGAGACGATTGCCTCCGCTCTCGCTTACAAAGGGGACACTAAAGTGACGACTGTCTTCATTCTCGTTTACAAAGACGAGAGACCAAAAACATACGAATTGGAGGTGGTAAGATATTAATGGAACTAAAATTTAAAAATTTCAAGTTTTTACTCTCTAGAATACTATGGGACAATAATGTGACGATTAACCCGAAAGATATAAATTTGAGTCAACCAGATGGTGGCACATTAGTAGAAAGTAACAATCATTTCTCCAAAAGATGGGTAAAATAACTACTTTCGGAAGTACAACAAAAAAAAAAACAACTTTTAAGAGTATAATCTCTAGGTTACTTGAGGACAGTAAAGAGACGACTGTCTTCGCTCCCGCTTACAAAGAGGACACTAAAGTGACGACTGTCTTCATTCTCGATTACAAAGGGTACATTCGTGACGAAGGACCCAAAACATACGAATTACGATCATCCAGGTGGTTAACTATTAGTGGAAATTACTGTATTTTTCGTATACATTGACTCTTTGTCGAACTGCTGGGTATATTAATCTATGTCCGTCATTGTGACCGTGTAAACCTTATGTGCACGCAACAGATCGCAATTTTGAATATAATTTGTTAAAATTTGTCACATACTATTCTCTCGATCCAATGACGAAGGCTGTTGAAAATGATTGAAATCGGTTTTTTATTTCTCCTAGTCAGCATACAACCGTACATGAACAGACATTATTTGGAACCTATATAAGATTAACATAAATGCTTCATTATTGAAATTAATCACATTTAATATTCGCAATTGGTGTAGGGTATCATATGGTCGGCCACGCCCGACTGTAATTTCTTACTTGTTTTTTATTACAATAAGCTTTTAAAGCATTTGATTTACAATAAATAATAATATGTAAACCCTACAAACATTTGGAAGATATCGTCCATAGAAGATATCAAAGCAATATTCAATTTTTATAATTTGGAAGAAAATCATCCAAGCAATATTTTTTTGATATCGCAATGTTAATATTTAAAAGTAAAATCGGCAATAAACAATAAAAATATTTAAATTAATATTTTTTTGATTTTGTAAAGTATTTTTTGTTGCCAAATTGTTGTATTTATTTCTGTAAGAGGATTTTCATCCTACGCAATACGTTTAGGATATCGTTATGTTATCGCATATATGATATTATAGCAATAAAAATATTTTTTTCAAACTTCAAAATATTTTCAAAATAAGAAAAAAACTATTTTTTAAATAAATCTTACTACAATAAGTTAATACGCGATAAATCAAGACGACATCATTACAATGGTAATTTATGCTTGGAAAAATGTAAGTTTATCTTTATTTTCACATAAAAAATGGATAGTCATGATGTTTTGGTTTTCAGAGTACTTAAAAGAAATCAATATTAAAAGAATCTTCCTGTGGGTAAAACAAAATTGTGCTGGGGAAACGTTAATTTGGCATATTTATATTAATATATTTTCCATATTGTAATAATTTATTGCTAACACTAATAAATGTGTCTTCAAATTGCCAATTTTTTAATTTCTTATATTTTTCTTCCTAAAGATAATAGGAGAATATCTCCAATATATCTTCCAGACGATTATCTGAAGATATCTTCTTATTTTCACCATGCTGATTATCTAGCAATGTCTCTTTTTTGTCTTCTAGGAGTATTGCTTTCGTATTGCTTAGAAGTATCCCCCTGGCCGCACAATCTCTCCCGAAGGAGGTATCTTCCGCAATACGAATATGATTGTTGCCGCAATAATTTTTTTCTTCTAAGCAATACGAATTCGTATCGTTTTCGTATCTTCTTGCTTGTAGGGAAGGTTTTTGTTTAAATTATTGATTTTATTTAAAACAATATTTGATTATATTTTAATTAAACTTTTATTTTGTTTAAAAAAATGTATTTATTGAAGAAAGTACATAATTTGTATTTAGTCCAAAATGTGTATTATATCAGAATTCAGTTATAGTCCATAAAGTGGCTTAAAAAGAAATTCGGTTATAGTCCAACTGTAGTTGTGGACTATAAACGAAAACTACTGTAGTTATTTTCTGAGAATATACAATAGATTACAGATTTAGAAATAAAAACAGTTTTCCGGTGGAAAATGCTTTAAATGAAAATCGATTTTTGATAATAAATTAAATTGAATACAGATTTTTATTTTACCTAATCGTAAACTTAGTTAAGGATCTACAAACATTTTAAAGTTTCCATATAAAAATAAATTTTTGATTAAAAATTTAACTAAAGAACTATTGTGATGCAAAATTTCATGAAGCATAAAATCTAGATCAAAAAGTTGATTCCAAAAATACACTGTATGCTGTCAAATTTCTTGGAAATCGGCTCATGTTTTTTATATTTAGCCTAGAAATTTGGTGTTATAGCTGCTATTCAAAAAGTGAACATCAAAATGTGCATAGCATCCAATCAATATCACATAGAGTTTTTTTACCCTCCACCACCATCAGTGGTGATAGAGGGTATATATAAGTTTGTCATTCCGTTTGTAACACCGAGAAATATTCATTTGAGACCCAACAAAGTATATATATTCTTGGTCCTTATGAAATTCTGAGTCGATTTAGATATGTCCGTCTGTCTGTCTGTATAAAACACGCTCACGTTAAAACGAAGCAACGAAACTTTATGAAATTCACTCAAAATATTCACTGATATCCTAAGCAGTTTGGTATTGAAAATCAGCAAGATCGGTGAAATAGGTTCACAGTTATGAGTAAAAATTTGAGACAACCTCAAAAAAATTGTGCTTTTTCACATATTTATTTGTATTTTTTACAAAAACTACTGCAGATAAATTGATGAATTTTGTCAGAGATATAACTCTTGGTGCCAGGATCAACATTGTTAAATATCGGAAAAATCGGTTCACAATTACATATACCTCCCATACAAATTTACATATTCCCCGAAATTAATTTATTGTTAATAACTTCCGAAATAATGCCGATATCTTTACGAAATTTTACAAATTTAAATTCTATGCCAATAGAATTCATATAAAGAAACAATTTTCTGAATCGGTCCATAATTCGACATAGCTCCCATATAAGGTTACCTTCCGAAAAACTTTTAAACGCACATAACTCATTACCAAATAACGATATTCATACAAATAAATATTGCTTTTATCTACAGAAATCTTACTGTACATTTTTTCACGATCGGTCCACAATTGATCATAGCTCCCATACAAGGTCTCCTTCTCAAAATCACTTAAACGCATATTTCTCATTACCAAATAAAGGTATCCATACAAAATGTAGCACAAACATTGCTTTTATATACAGAAATGATACTGTAAAATTTGTTTACGATCGTTCTGTAATTGGTCGTAGGTCCCATACAAGGTCTCCTTTCGAGAATCACTTAAACGCATAAAACTCTTTACGAAATAAAGATATCCATACAAAATTTGGCACAAATATTGCTTTTATCTACAGAAAACTTATTACAATTTTTTTTACGGTCGATCCATAATTGGTCATAGCACCCATTTAAGGTCCCCTTTCGAGAATAACTTAAACGCATATTACTAATTACCAAATAATGATATCCATAAAAAATTTGGCACAAATATTTATTTTTGAATTTTGTCATACATGTAGTTTGGGAATCCACTGAGTTGAAAATCGAAATCAGTCCACAATTTTTTGTACCACCCATAGGGATTAAAAAATTTATTATTTTTCGCAAAAAATTAAATAAAAACTGTCCAAAACAAACATGATTTGAACGTAAAATCTCCCAGCTGCTGGTTTTACGCCATTCCCACTACACTATTCACTAACTTCGTAATTGTTTGCAACTAATGTTCACATAGAAATTATCTTTCCTGTTTGTGTAAAAAATTGTTGTTAACCCAAGATCAAATAAAATGTGCACATTGAGAAAGTGTAACTGTTAATTTCTTATGCTATTCAGCAACATCAGTATTGATAAAAGTTATTCAGCAGCAATTCTTTGTACAAAAAGAAAATAACATGGCATTTTTACATGAAAAATATTAGTTAACGAAGGGCAAAATAATGAAGTGGTGTAGTGGATGGAAGGGAGAATTAACAAACTGAGCATTGCAGGTTCGATTCCTGGTCGATTTATCTGTTTTTGTCATAAATAATTAGTTTTTTTAAATCAAATTAAGTGTCGAAATTCGGTTCAACAATAATAGCCCAATTCACTATCTCAATTTTAGTAATTTTGCGACTGAAATGTTATTGAGTATTTGTTTTTCTATTTTCTATGTCATTTTACATTTGTTCTGGTTTTTGTCTTTGATAACTACGTAAAGCAACATAATTTTTTGAATTCAGTATATCGATAAAAGACGATTCAAAAGTCAAACAAGTCACCCTTCATTTTGTTACCGAAGTGAATAAATATAATTAAAAAAAAGGAAATTGTTCATAAATATGTTTTCGTTCGTTGGTTTTGTACCCCAACTAAATAAGGACTTACGTATACAAAGAAGACAACTACGCGATAGATCAAACCCAATGGAACTCTCAGATTCAGAGTAAGTAGTACAATAAATAATAATATGTAAAGGTTTTTGTTTAAACTATTGATTTTATTTAAAACAATATTTGATTATATTTTAATTAAACTTTTATTTTGTTTAAAAAAATGTATTTATTGAAGAAAGTACATAATTTGTATTTAGTCCAAAATGCGTATTATATCAGAATTCAGTTATAGTCCATAAAGTGGCTTAAAAAGAAATTCGGTTATAGTCCAACTGTAGTTGTGGACTATAAACGAAAACTACTGTAGTTATTTTCTGAGAATATACAATAGATTACAGATTTAGAAATAAAAACAATTTTCCGGTGGAAAATGCTTTAAATGAAAATCGATTTTTGATAATAAATTAAATTGAATACAGATTTTTATTTTACCTAATCGTAAACTTAGTTAAGGATCTACAAACATTTTAAAGTTTCCATATAAAAATAAATTTTTGATTAAAAATTTAACTAAAGAACTATTGTGATGCAAAATTTCATGAAGCATAAAATCTAGATCAAAAAGTTGATTCCAAAAATACACTGTATGCTGTCAAATTTCTTGGAAATCGGCTCATGTTTTTTATATTTAGCCTAGAAATTTGGTGTTATAGCTGCTATTCAAAAAGTGAACATCAAAATGTGCATAGCATCCAATCAATATCACATAGAGTGTTTTTACCCTCCACCACCATCAGTGGTGATAGAGGGTATATATAAGTTTGTCATTCCGTTTGTAACACCGAGAAATATTCATTTGAGACCCAACAAAGTATATATATTCTTGGTCCTTATGAAATTCTGAGTCGATTTAGATATGTCCGTCTGTCTGTCTGTATAAAACACGCTCACGTTAAAACGAAGCAACGAAACTTTATGAAATTCACTCAAAATATTCACTGATATCCTAAGCAGTTTGGTATTGAAAATCAGCAAGATCGGTGAAATAGGTTCACAGTTATGAGTAAAAATTTGAGACAACCTCAAAAAAATTGTGCTTTTTCACATATTTATTTGTATTTTTTACAAAAACTACTGCAGATAAATTGATGAATTTTGTCAGAGATATAACTCTTGGTGCCAGGATCAACATTGTTAAATATCGGAAAAATCGGTTCACAATTACATATACCTCCCATACAAATTTACATATTCCCCGAAATTAATTTATTGTTAATAACTTCCGAAATAATGCCGATATCTTTACGAAATTTTACAAATTTAAATTCTATGCCAATAGAATTCATATAAAGAAACAATTTTCTGAATCGGTCCATAATTCGACATAGCTCCCATATAAGGTTACTTTCCGAAAAACTTTTAAACGCACATAACTCATTACCAAATAACGATATTCATACAAACAAATATTGCTTTTATCTACAGAAATCTTACTGTACATTTTTTCACGATCGGTCCACAATTGATCATAGCTCCCATACAAGGTCTCCTTCTCAAAATCACTTAAACGCATATTTCTCATTACCAAATAAAGGTATCCATACAAAATGTAGCACAAACATTGCTTTTATATACAGAAATGATACTGTAAAATTTGTTTACGATCGTTCTGTAATTGGTCGTAGGTCCCATACAAGGTCTCCTTTCGAGAATCACTTAAACGCATAAAACTCTTTACGAAATAAAGATATCCATACAAAATTTGGCACAAATATTGCTTTTATCTACAGAAAACTTATTATAATTTTTTTTACGGTCGATCCATAATTGGTCATAGCACCCATTTAAGGTCCCCTTTCGAGAATAACTTAAACGCATATTACTAATTACCAAATAATGATATCCATAAAAAATTTGGCACAAATATTTATTTTTGAATTTTGTCATACATGTAGTTTGGGAATCCACTGAGTTGAAAATCGAAATCAGTCCACAATTTTTTGTACCACCCATAGGGATTAAAAAATTGATTATTTTTCGCAAAAAATTAAATAAAAACTGTCCAAAACAAACATGATTTGAACGTAAAATCTCCCAGCTGCTGGTTTTACGCCATTCCCACTACACTATTCACTAACTTCGTAATTGTTTGCAACTAATGTTCACATAGAAATTATCTTTCCTGTTTGTGTAAAAAATTGTTGTTAACCCAAGATCAAATAAAATGTGCACATTGAGAAAGTGTAACTGTTAATTTCTTATGCTATTCAGCAACATCAGTATTGATAAAAGTTATTCAGCAGCAATTTTTTGTACAAAAAGAAAATAACATGGCATTTTTACATGGAAAATATTAGTTAACGAAGGGCAAAATAATGAAGTGGTGTATTGGATGGAAGGGAGAATTAAAAAACTGAGCATTGCAGGTTCGATTCCTGGTCGATTTATCTGTTTTTGTCATAAATAATTAGTTTTTTTAAATCAAATTAAGTGTCGAAATTCGGTTCAACAATAATAGCCCAATTCACTATCTCGATTTTAGTAATTTTTCGACTGAAATGTTATTGAGTATTTGTTTTTCTATTTTCTATGTCATTTTACATTTGTTCTGGTTTTTGTCTTTGATAACTACGTAACGCAACATAATTTGTTGAATTCAGTATATCGATAAAAGACGATTCAAAAGTCAAACAAGTCACCCTTCATTTTGTTACCGAAGTGAATAAATATAATTAAAAAAAAGGAAATTGTTCATAAATATGTTTTCGTTCGTTGGTTTTGTACCCCAACTAAATAAGGACTTACGTATACAAAGAAGACAACTACGCGATAGATCAAACCCAATGGAACTCTCAGATTCAGAGTAAGTAGTACATATTCATATTTTTACATGTAAAATGTATGATTTATTTAAGGTTCCGCCGAAATTTTCGGGTTTCTAAGGAAGTTTTCCAAGACATGCTACATACCTTAAATCCACATTTTACTCAAACTTACCGCCAAACCGCAATTCACCCAACCTTAAAGGTAGCCATTTTCCTTAAATTTTTATCCACTGGTAGTTACCAAAGGCCAGTGGGAAATGACTTCCTTGGCTGCGTATCACAGTCAACATTTTGTAGAATTCTGGACGAGTGTTTGTCAATTTTTAGCAACATATATTGTCCTAAAAAAATATGCTTGAAAATGACTCAAGCAGAGGAACAACACACAAAACTTCAAATTCATGAAAAGTTAAATTTTCCTGGAGTAATAGGATTTGTGGATGGGACTCATATCCGGATTAAATGCCCAAGTAGATGTGCAGGACCACAAGGTGATACCGATCCCGGAAACAACAGGCAAATAAATCCGGAGTCATATTATAATAGGAAAGGATATCACAGTATAAACGCCATGATAGTAAGTAAACCAATCTTCTAAACCTTGAATATTGTTTACATAAATAAACTTTTAGATATACGATGATAAGCTTTTAATTCGGTTTGTGGACGCTAGACACCCTGGAAGCAATCATGATTCCTTTATATGGAAATCGAGCCAAGCTGACCAGTATCTCAAAAATTTACATACAAATGGAAAAAGAAAAGTTTTTTAAAAAACTATTTATATTTATCTATCTATCTATCTATCTATCTATCTATCTATCTATCTATCTATCTATCTATCTATCTATCTATCTATCTATCTATCTATCTATCTATCTATCTATCTATCTATCTATCTATCTATCTATCTATCTATCTATCTATCTATCTATCTATCTATCTATCTATCTATCTATCTATCTATCTATCTATCTATCTATCTATCTATCTATCTATCTATCTATCTATCTATCTATCTATCTATCTATCTATCTATCTATCTCTATCTATCTATCTATCTATCTATCTATCTATCTATCTATCTATCTATCTATCTATCTATCTATCTATCTATCTATCTATCTATCTATCTATCTATCTATCTATCTATCTATCTATCTATCTATCTATCTATCTATCTATCTATCTATCTATCTATCTATCTATCTATCTATCTATCTATCTATCTATCTATCTATCTATCTATCTATCTATCTATCTATCTATCTATCTATCTATCTCTATCTATCTATCTATCTATCTATCTATCTCTATCTATCTCTATCTATCTATCTATCTATCTATCTATCTATCTATCTATCTATCTATCTATCTATCTATCTATCTATCTATCTATCTATCTATCTATCTATCTATCTATCTATCTATCTATCTATCTATCTATCTATCTATCTATCTATCTATCTATCTATCTATCTATCTATCTATCACAGCAGACTCCGGATACCCACTTCTACCATACTTGATGACACCTTTAAGAAATTGCACTAACCATCGTGAAGAATTGTACAACAAAAGCCACATTCAAGCCAGAAATGTTGAACGTTGTATTGGTGTTCTTAAAATCGATTTAGGTGCATTTTAGGAGAAAGGGGACTTCACTACGAACCGGAAAGAGTAATTAAGATTGTCAATGTATGCTGCGCAGTTCATAATGCTTGTATTAATTATAATGACGATCTCTCGGAAGATGTTGAAATACAGCACAATTATGAATCTGATATGCCTGATGGTAACGCTAATCCTATTGGTAATGAAATAAGAAGGAGTATTATAAACAATTTTTATTAAATTTATTAATAACAATATATTAAAAAATAAATAACTAATTTCCAATTATTCTGAATTTAAATAATTAAAAAACTTTTCAGCCAAGACTGCTAACTTTTCAGTTGCATCAGTCTGTTTTTTCACAGCTGCAGTATTTTCCTTCATTATTTGCGTCACCTGTTCCTTTAGTAGGTCAATGGTGGAATCGGCATTTCTTTTTCTACCATATCTTTCCCCTGATTTTTCCTTTTTGCTTGTTGTTGGACCTTCGTTAAATGATATTGATTCTTCTAATTCCAATCCAAAAACTTTGCCAGCAGGAACAGCAGCACTCCGTATGTTTGCTACCTCATCTACCATTTCCTCTAAAGCCGTTAAAGTTTCGGACTGAAACGGTCCACCACCTGTGGTTATTAAAGATTTATTATTTGCAGCAACCTTTCTTTTAGTTCTTCCCTTCAAATCCGACCAAACCTGAAAATATTTAAATATTACAACTAAAATTTTAAATTTTTAGTGAAATTTTATGTACCTTTTTCCACTCTACGACTTCTCTAGAAGGAGGACTAATGGCATTCAACTTTGAGCATATTTCAGCCCAAAGTGTTTCACTTTTACTTTTGTTGCCTCCAAAAATTTGCTTGTTGGAGGCAAGTTCCGGGAATTTTTTAATTCGCTACACAACAGTTCAAATTGCTCAGTCGTAGTCTTCTTAACCTTAAAAATTTTAAATGTTATAAGTAATAATCAAGCAAGAGTGTTATATTCGACTACACCGAATCATAAATACCCACCATCGAAGTCCTATATGGACTTCGAGAGATTTTAGAACTTATTGACCTTATATGGAGAGTAAAATCAATCATGAAATGATCATTAAAATTTTGTACAGAGATTTTGGTCCCTATGAAACTTGTTTTAATGCGAGTGCTGTCCAATCAACATTATTATTATTGTTTAAAGGTTATATCGGGAGATACTTGTACGGGGGCTTGATGAAATCATAGACTGATATTGCCCATTTTTCATACCAAACAAACCTTAACAGAGAATATTTGATTAAAGTTTCAGCCCATTAGCTCTTCCCATTCAGACCCTATTGTTCTTTTAATAGAGGGACAGACAATCGGAGTAGGTCGTCTTGAATCTAATGATTCATTCCGTTATAAACAGAATGACATTCATATCTTGGTGGGTATTAAAATTATCATAATTTACGTACTTACGTTTTTTTTCTCAATATTTTCCATTTTTTATTTTTTAATATTTCGGTATTTAATTTTTATTTTATATTTCAAATCACAGTATTGTTATATTTAAAAACTATGAAAACTGTAAAAAAATTGTACTGATTTTTTTTTTTAATTTTGATATTTTTTAAGCCTTGTAATACCTTAAATGATAGTAACGTATATCGTAGACAAAAACCTCGTCACACAAACGAAAAAAATAATACGATTTAGTGAATTGTAATTGTGACTGTTTACCATTTCCAAACGAGACGTTTTATCGAGATAGTGAATAGGGCTATAAGAATTTAAAAGCAATTTTTTTTTTATTTTTTTTTCATAGGATCAACAACGTTGAAAATCTATTGTACCTCCCGTACAAAATTATATAAGTTTTATAACTATAACTATTACCATACATTTCTCTCACACATAGAAATTATTTTAAATACAGAACATAGGTTAAATTTAGTACGCTTTGTAACAGTCTGTTAAGTGGTAGTTTTGTTTTTAATTGCATATTGTAAGGCGTAATGGAAGTAAGTCTAAAATATTAAGGTAAATTTGAATCAATCCATAAAATTTGATAATTTATGAAACCAGTTTAAGGTGGAGGGTATTTAAGATTCGGCAGAGCCGAATATAGCACTCTAACTTTTTTATACCCTCCACCACCATCAGTGGTGATAGAGGGTATATATAAGATTGTCATTCCGTGTGTAACACCAAAAAATATTCATCTGAGACCCAACAGAGTATATATATTCTGGGTCCTTATGAAATTCAGAGTCGATTAAGCTATGTCCGTCTGTCTGTCTGGTTAAAACACGCTCACGTTAAAACTAAGCAAATGAAATCAACCAAATTCACTGAGCATATTCATTGTTTTCATAAGCAGTTTGGTATTGAAAATCAGCAAAATCGGTTCACAACGTAAAAAGTTATGAGTAAAAATTTCAGACTACCTAAAAAAAATTTAGTTTTTTCCCTAATTCTTGAGCAGTTTTCTCAGAAACTACCAAAGATAATTCGACAAATTTTGTCACAGATTATTTTTTCCATCTATAGATTAATTATGTTTAAAATTATAACAATCGATCCAAAATTTCCCATAGCACCCATACAAAGGTACATATTTCCGGAAATTAATTTATCGTTAATAACTTCCTCAAATATATCGGTATCAACACAAAATTTTGTACATATTGACATTATATGAACAGGAATCAAAACTACGGACTTAGATCTGTATCGGTCTACAATTGGTGATAGTTCCCACATAAGGTCCACTGTCGAAAATCACTTAAATGAACATATTTTATTGATAAATAGAGCTATTGGGATAAAATTCGAGAGGAATATGTTTTGATATACCGAAATCATTCTAAGGAATTTTCCGGATCGGCCATAATTGGGGGATAGCTCCCATAGAAGGTTCATAGACGGAGATGGATATGCACGTTAAAACGAAGCAGGAGAAGGAACCAAAGGCACCCAAAAGGGCACGAGAGCGAGCTAGCGAGAGAGCGAGCGAGAGAGAGCGAGGCGAGCGAGCGAGCGAGCAGCGAGCGAGCGAGCGAGCGAGCGACGAGCGAGCGAGCGAGCGAGCGAGCGAGAGCGAGCGAGCGAGCTAGCGAGCGCGCGAGCGAGCGAGCTAGCGAGCGAGCAGCGAATCGAGCGAGAGCGAGCGAGCGAGCGCTAGCTATCTATCTATCTATCTATCTATCTATCTATCTAGCTATCTATCTATCTATCTATCTATCTATCTATCTATCTATCTATCTATCTATCTATCTATCTATCTATCTATCTATCTATCTATCTATCTATCTATCTATCTATCTATCTATCCTATCTATCTATCTACTATCACAGCAGACTCCGGATACCCACTTCTACCATACTTGATGACACCTTTAAGAAATTGCACTAACCATCGTGAAGAATTGTACAACAAAAGCCACATTCAAGCCAGAAATACTGTTGAACGTTGTATTGGTGTTCTTAAAAAATCGATTTAGGTGCATTTTAGGAGAAAGGGGACTTCACTACGAACCGGAAAGAGTAATTAAGATTGTCAATGTATGCTGCGCAGTTCATAATGCTTGTATTAATTATAATGACGATCTCTCGGAAGATGTTGAAATACAGCACAATTTTGAATCTGATATGCCTGATGGTAACGCTAATCCTATTGGTAATGAAATAAGAAGGAGTATTATAAACAATTTTATTAAATTTATTAATAACAATATATTAAAAAATAAATAACTAATTTCCAATTATTCTGAATTTAAATAATTAAAAAACTTTTCAGCCAAGACTGCTAACTTTTTCAGTTGCATCAGTCTGTTTTTTCACAGCTGCAGTATTTTCCTTCATTATTTCATAACAATCTCCGATTTTTTCTATTAAATTCTTCTGCTGCGTCACCTGTTCCTTTAGTAGGTCAATGGTGGAATCGGCATTTCTTTTTTCTACCATATCTTTCCCCTGATTTTTCCTTTTTGCTTGTTGTTGGACCTTCGTTAAATGATATTGATTCTTCTAATTCCAATCCAAAACTTTGCCAGCAGGAACAGCAGCACTCCGTATGTTTGCTACCTCATCTACCATTTCCTCCAAAGCCGTTAAAGTTTCGGACTGAAACGGTCCACCACCTGTGGTTATTAAAGATTTATTATTTGCAGCAACCTTTCTTTTAGTTCTTCCCTTCAAATCCGACCAAACCTGAAAATATTTAATTATTACAACTAAAATTTTAAATTTTTAGTGAAATTTTATGTACCTTTTTCCACTCTACGACTTCTCTAGAAGGAGGACCAATGGCATTCAACTTTGAGCATATTTCAGCCCAAAGTGTTTCACTTTTACTTTTGTTGCCTCCAAAAATTTGCTTGTTGGAGGCAAGTTCCGGGAATTTTTTAATTCGCTACACAACAGTTCAAATTGCTCAGTCGTAGTCTTCTTAACCTTAAAAATTTTAAATGTTATAAGTAATAATCAAGCAAGAGTGTTATATTCGACTACACCGAATCATAAATACCCACCATCGAAGTCCTATATGGACTTCGAGAGATTTTAGAACTTATTGACCTTATATGGAGAGTAAAAATCAATCATGAAATGATCATTAAAATTTTGTACAGAGATTTTGGTCCCTATGAAACTTGTTTTAATGCGAGTGCTGTCCAATCAACATTATTATTATTGTTTAAAGGTTATATCGGGAGATACTTGTACGGGGGCTTGATGAAATCATAGACTGATATTGCCCATTTTTCATACCAAACAAACCTTAACAGAGAATATTTGATTAAAGTTTCAGCCCATTAGCTCTTCCCATTCAGACTCTATTGTTCTTTTAATAGAGGGACAGACAATCGGAGTAGGTCGTCTTGAATCTAATGATTCATTCCGTTATAAACAGAATGACATTCATATCTTGGTGGGTATTAAAATTATCATAATTATGTACTTACGTTTTTTTTCTCAATATTTCAATTTTCAAATCACAGTATTGTTATATTTAAAAACTATGAAAACTGTAAAAAAATTGTACTGATTTTTTTTTTTAATTTTGATATTTTTTAAGCCTTGTAATACCTTAAATGATAGTAACGTATACGTAGACAAAAACCTCGTCACACAAACGAAAAAAATAATACGATTTAGTGAATTGTAATTGTGACTGTTTACCATTTCCAAACGAGACGTTTTATAGAGATAGTGAATAGGGCTATAAGAATTTAAAAGCAATTTTTTTTTTATTTTTTTTTCATAGGATCAACACGTTGAAAATCTATTGTACCTCCCGTACAAAATTATATAAGTTTTATAACTATAACTATTACCATACTTTCTCTCACACATAGAAATTATTTTAAATACAGAACATAGGTTAAATTTAGTACGCTCTGTAACAGTCTGTTAAGTGGTAGTTTTGTTTTTAATTGCATATTGTAAGGCGTAATGGAAGTAAGTCTAAAATATTAAGGTAAATTTGAATCAATCCATAAAATTTGATTAATTTATGAAACCAGTTTAAGGTGGAGGGTATTTAAGATTCGGCAGAGCCGAATATAGCACTCTAACTTTTTTATACCCTCCACCACCATCAGTGGTGATAGAGGTTATATATAAGATTGTCATTCCGTGTGTAACACCAAAAAATATTCATCTGAGACCCAACAGAGTATATATATTCTGGGTCCTTATGAAATTCTGAGTCGATTAAGCTATGTTCCGTCTGTCTGTCTGGTTAAAACACGCTCACGTAAAAACTAAGCAAATGAAATCAACCAAATTCACTGAGCATATTCATTGTTCTCATAAGCAGTTTGGTAATTAAAAATCAGCAAAATCGGTTCACAACGTAAAAAGGTTATGAGTAAAAATTTCAGACTACCTAAAAAAAATTTAGTTTTTTTCCCTAATTCTTGAGCAGTTTTCTCAGAAACTACCAAAGATAATTCGACAAATTTTGTCACAGATTATTTTTCCATCTATAGATTAATTATGTTTAAAATTGTAACAATCGATCCAAAATTTCCCATAGCACCCATACAAAGGTACATATTTCCGGAAATTAATTTATCGTTAATAACTTCCTCAAATATATCGGTATCAACACAAAATTTTGTACATATTGACATTATATGAACAGGAATCAAAACTACGGACTTAGATCTGTATCGGTCTACAATTGGTGATAGTTCCCACATAAGGTCCACTGTCGAAAATCACTTAAATGAACATATTTTATTGATAAATAGAACTATTGGGATAAAATTCGAGACGAATATGTCTTGTATATACCTAAATCATTCTAAGGAATTTTTTTCCGGATCGGTCCATAATTGGTGATAGCTCCCATATAAGGTTCATATACTTATATGGATATGCTCACGTTAAAACGAAGCATGATAATTTAACCAAATTCACCCAAAATATTCACTATTATCCGGTACAGTTTGGTATTGAAAATGTGCAAAATCGGTTCACATCGAGAAAATTTATGAATCAAAATTTAAAACAACTCCGAAAAAACAAGCATTTTTAACACATTCTGATGTAATTTTCTCGAAAACTATGCAAGATAATTTCATGAAAGTCATCATACATTCGTTTTTACACAAGGTCTTGATTCTTGCTGAAAACTGCCAGAATCGGTCCATAATTTCATATACCTCCCATACAAAAGTACATATTCCCGGAAAATGAGTTTTTTGTTAATAACTTCCGTCAGAATATTGACATCTTCACAAAATTTTCTGGATCGCTCCATAATTGGGACATAGCTCTCATACAAGGTCCCCTCCCGAAAATCACTTAAACTCGCATAGCTCATTACTGAATTAAGATATCCATATAAAATTTGGAATAAGTATTGCTCATGTGCACAGAAATATTACTGCGAAAGTTTTTTTCCGATCGGTCCATAAGTGGTCATAGCTCCCATACAAAGACCCCTATCGAAAATCACTTAAACGCACATAACTCATTACTAAATTAAGATATCCATATAAAATTTGGTACAAGTATTGCTCATATGCACAGAAATATTACTATGAAATTTTTTTTCCGATCGGTCCATAATTGGTCATAGCTTCCGAAAATCACTTAAATGCACTAACTCATTACTAAATTAAGATATGCATATAAAGTTTGGTACAAGTATTGCTCACATATACCGAAATATTACTATGAAAGTTTTTTCCGATCGGTCCATAATTGGTCATTGATCCCTACAAGGTTCCCTCCCGAAAATCAATTAAACGCACATAACTCATTACAAAATATTGATATCCATACATTTAGCACAAATATTCCTCTTATATACATAAATTACACTATAAAATTGTTTTACGATCGGTCCATATTTGGTCATAGCTCTCATACTAGGTCCCCTCCAGAAAATCACTTAAATGCACAATATTCATTGCCAAATAATGATATAGAATACAGAATTTTGAAATTTTGTCTTTATATACATAATTGGCCATAGCGCCTCTACGAAATCTCTTAAACGCACATTACTCATTACCAAATAAAGCTATTGATACAAAATTTGGCACAAATATTAGTTTGGTATACAAAAATTATAGTTCAAGATTTTTTCACGATCGGTCCATAACATGGGTGCGGTCGGTCCCATGCAAATGTCCCTTCAGAAAATCACTTGAACTCACATTACTTATTACTAAATTACAATATAGATACAAAATTTGACTGAAATGTAGCTTTTATGTACAGAAATTTTGCTTAAAGAATTTGTTACGATCGGTTTATAATTGGTCATATCTCCCATATTAAGTCCTTCCTCTAAAAGCAATTTAACCGTATTTAACTAATTGCATTATCAATTTGTGTAGAGCAAAATTATATATATGTATTCTGAAAATCCTTAAATCTTTCACTCACATGCATACATACACATTATTAAATATCGTTAAAGCACATTTTAGGGCGCTATAAAAATATAAAAGATAATGTAATGTTCAATAAATTTTGGAATTGTAACAGATTTAAGCTGTTTAATCTTGGGTTTTTCTATTTAAGACATGAGAAAACTTATTTCTACAAATATTTGATCAATTAAAAAACTATTAATATAAAAATAGCTGGTGGCGGGTATTTAAGATTCGGCTCAGCCGAATATAGCACTCTAACTTGTTTTTTTTAAAAATTATGGATTACTAATGAAATATATGTATGTCCCATAGTGTAAGAAATTAAAACAGAAAAAATACACCTACAGAATTCGCAGATTTTCGTAATATTTACATGTACTTTAAAACACTCCGTTTTTTTGTCACGTATGATATCGCCATATTTTAATCCATATTTTGGAAAACAAGGTTCCGAATGGGATGATTCCTGTTGCAAATATAGTATTCTTTAAATGGAACAGAATGACAAAATTGATTTCCAAGTACTCCTAATTTTACAAAATCTATACCACTCTAAAGGCGTGCGAATGTCACAACAATCGTATGGAATTGCCCATGTAGACTTTTGTCTCCCACTTTAGAGTCCTAATTAACCAACACGACATTATAACTATAACCTGGACTTATCGAAAACTACATATATTATCCTATCAATTAGTTAAACTATCGCATTTGTATAATTTATATCGGAAAATTACAGTAAATCAAATTATTTAACATTACATTTTTAATCACCCAATCGCAGTAAACCCATACCTATTATAAACCTGTCCCTTATAGGCATACCAAATCTGTATTTTTAGTTTATTCTAATTATCTATATATATGATAGTATTATGTTGCAAACACTTCATTCATAAATTAAAACTTCAGTCCATTCATAATTTTAAAATTTTAGTCATCTCTTATACTTTAATTCTCAATTTTATTATTATCATTATTTGTCTACTTATTCTTTTGATTTATATCCATCTCCTCCTTAATTGTATGTCTATCTCTTTCTCATCTATTTTTTTATACCCTACACCACTTTAGTGGGGAGGGTATATTGGATTTGTGCTGATGTTTGTAACATACAAAATATTCGTCCTAGACCCACCTTAAAGTATACCAATCGGCTTAGAATCGTTTTTCTGAGTCGATTAAGCTATGTCCGTCCGTCCGTCCGTCTGGCTGGCTGGCTGTCCATGTAAACCTTGTGCGCAAGGTACAGGTCGCAATTTTCAAGATAATTGGAATGAAAATTTGGCACGCACATTTTATTTGACCTAAAGACGAAGCCTATTGAAAATGGTTAAAATCGGTCCATTATTTCACCTAGCCCCCATACAACAGAACCCACCGAAAAGGGCTTCTGAGCTCATAATTATGTTAAATATACAGATATATCGATAAAATACGGCACAACTAAGTTTTATAGAAGTCTTGATGATCCTGCCAAATTTCATAAAGATCGGGCCACATTTGACCCTAGCTCCCATACAAAGTCCCCTTCAGAAAATTACTTGAATGTCCCAAATTAGCTTATAAACACACATATCGCGATGAAATTCAGCACAATAAAATATTATGTCAATATAAATATATTCACAAAATTTTATCGGGCTTGGTCCATATTTGCCCCTAGCCCCCATATAAAGCCTCTTTCAGAAAATTAGTTTTTCATCCATAAATTGCTTAATGTATCGGGCCACATTTGACTCTAGCTCCCATACAAAGTCCCCTTCAGAAAATTACTTGAATGTCCCAAATTAGCTTATTAACACACATATCGCGATGAAATTCAGCACAATAAAATATTGTCAATATAAATATATTCACAAAATTTTATCGGGCTTCGTCCATATTTTCCCCTAGCCTCCATATAAAGCCTCTTTCAGAAAATTAGTTTTTCATCCATAAATTGCTTAAATGTATCGGAACAAGGGAATATTGCAGATAAATGCTTTATTATGAAAAATACATCACATTTAATATTCATAACTGGTGTAGGGTATCATATGGTCGGCCACGCCCGACTATAATTTCTTACTTGTTTTTTATATTGCTGAATTGTTAATTATTATTATTAATTTATTGTTAAGCAGAAGAAGAAGATATTGCAAATATATTGTCCGTCCGTAGTGTTTTCATTAGTATTCATTTGTAATTCCTCCTTATATGAACGTTTTAACTAATAATCCAAATAAATAAGTGAAATTTAAGTATTTAATGAATAAGCAAAATAATGCAAATATAAAAAAATAACAAGTTAGAGTGCTATATTCGGCTGAGCCGAATCTTAAATACCCTCCACCAGCTATTTTTATAGTAATACTTTTTTAATTGATCAAATATTTGTAGAATTAAGTTTTCTCATGTCTTAAATAGAAAAACCCCAACCCCAATTATGAACTTAAAAGCCCTATTCGGCGGGTTCAGTTGTATGGTGGCTAGGTGAAATAATGGACCGATGTAAACCATTTTCAACAGACTTCGTTTACGGTACCATAAAAGATCATGTGCCAAATTTCATTGAATTATCTAAATCGGCTCAGAAAATGATTCTGAGCCGATTGGTATACTTTAAGGTGGGTATAGGACCAATATTATTGTGCGTTACAAACATCAGCATAAACCCAATATACCCTCCCCACTGAAGTGGTGTAGGGTATAATTAGTTAAATACGGTTAAATTGCTTTTAGTGGAAGGACTTAATATGGGAGATATGACCAATCGTAAAAAATTCTTTAAGCAAAATTTCTGTACATAAAAGCTATATATCAGTCAAGTTTTGTATCTATATTGTAATTTAGTAATAAGTAATGTGTGTTCAAGTGATTTTCTGAAGGGACATTTGCATGGGACCGACCGCACCCATGTTATGGACCGATCGTGAAAAAATCTTGAAATAGAATTTTTGTATACCAAACTAATATTTGTGCCAAATTTTGTATCAATAGCTTTATTTGGTAATGAGTAATGTGCGTTTAAGAGATTTTCGTAGAGGCGCTATGGCCAATTATGTATATAAAGACAAAATTTCAAAATTCTGTATCTATATCATTATTTGGCAATGAATATTGTGCATTTAAGTGATTTTCTGGAGGGCACCCAGTATGAGAGCTATGATCAAATATGGACCGATCGTAAAGCAATTTTATAATGTAATTTATGTATATAAGAGGAATATTTGTGCTAAATGTATGGATATCAATATTTTGTAATGAGTTAGTGCGTTTAATTGATTTTCGGATGTAAACCTTATATGGGAGCTATGACCAATTATGGACCGATCCGGAAAAAAATTCCTTAGAATGATTTATGTATATACAAAACATATTCATTTCGAATTTAATCCCGATAGCTTTATTTATCTATAAAACATGTTCATTTAAGTGATTTTCGAAAGTGGACCTTATATGGGAACTATGACCAATTGTGGACCGATACAGATCTAAGTCCATAGTTTTGATTCCTGTTCATATAATGTCAATATGTACAAAATTTTGTGTTGATACCGATATATTTGAGGAAGTTATTAACGATAAATTAATTTCCGGGAATATGTACCTTTGTATGGGGCCTATGGGAAATTTTGGATCGATTGTTACAATTTTAAACATAATTAATCTATAGATGGAAAAAATAATCTGTGACAAAATTTGTCGAATTATCTTTGGTAGTTTCTGAGAAAACTGCTCAAGAATTAGGGAAAAAAAATAAATTTTTTTTAGGTAGTCTGAAATTTTTACTCATAACTTTTTACGTTGTAAACCGATTTTGCTGATTTTCAATACCAAACTGCTTAGATAAACAATGAATATTCTCAGTGAATTTGGTTGATTTCATTTGCTTAGTTTTAACGTGAGCGTGTTTTCACCACATGATGGTAGAGGGTATAAAAAATTATCATTATATTATTATATTACTATGTTTATGAATTTTCATTATAAAAGGTTCACAGAAGGGGCAATTCTATTAACTTCCGAGCACTAGAATTGCTATAGGTGTTCTTGTTAGAATATGGGTGGGAAAAATTGTGCTCCTAGGTTCAAGTCACCTAATGACCCCCATCGTAATATAACTAGTGTTCTATATTCTTAACGTATAAGACTTTTCACTGGCAAATATAAACATTATGAGTAGGGATGCCAAACGGGAATTCCCGATTCCCGAAAATACCGGGATTTTCGGGATTTGAAAGTACCGAAAACCGGGATTTTAAAAAATGTAATCCCGGGAAATTTCGGGATTTTAAAATCCCGAATTTTTAAGTATTTTTCCGCTATTTTATACATTATAAAGTACTAAATAAGAGAATTTAAAAAGTTTTTGGACTTAAGATGACTCTACTAACTTACAAGCTGAAATATCAAAAAAAAGTAATAGTGCTATATTCGGCTATGACGAATATGCTTTTCTATAAACATCAGGGTGATATTACTCATCAAATTTACTGATAGGACCTTATATGAGAGGTAGGGTGAATCATTGACCGTTTTTATAAAATTTTTCATAATTTTTTTAGACCAATTTTGGTTCATACACTTTCCGGTAGGAAGATTTACGTTCCTATAAAAGTTTCTTAGCTTTTGGCGAGTAAGAAACTTACTTATCTCAAATTTCATCTCTACACTCGTACTTGTAAGCCAGTAATGAGCGTTAAAGTATTTATCTGGATGGGACCTTATGTAGGGGTAGGGTCAATTATGGACCGAAACACATAAAACTTGGTAGAGAGATTTTGACTCGCATGAAACATATGTGTATCGAATTTCATCGCTATACTCGTATTTTTAAGCCAGTAATGAGTGTTAAAGTCATTTTTTTAACGGGGCCTTATATGGGGGTAGGGTCAATTATGAACCGACCCACATAAAATTTGGTAGAGAGGTTTTGGCTCGTCAGGGATTTACGAATATCAAATTTCATTGCTATACTAAATAGGCATAGATACTATCGGATATATAAAAATAACAAGTACGAAATTATAGGCGGGCGAGGCCGACCATATAACCCCATACACCAGTTATGAGAGTAAAATGTAATTTAGTTTTCATAATAAAAGTATACCTCGCCTCCGATATATTCTAGCACTTTATTGTTAAAAAACTATTTTTCTGAAATATGCTTGGGGGAAGGACGCCATCATATGAGTCGATCCTCATAAAATTTGGAGGGCGAATTTACGGTTACATAAAATGTTTTATGCTGAATTTCATTGCGACAGTTCTCTTTTTAAGCGAATTGTGGACACTAATTCTTTTTTAAAGCTGTGTTTTGTATGGGGGCTCGGATCAAAAGCCCGATCATTTCAAATTTCATCAGCGTATTTTAGGAGAGTATAAAACAAAAGCACTACTCCGGAGAAACCCAATATACCATCCCTACTAAGGGTATAAAAAGGGCAATAAATAGGCATTGATACTATCGGATATCTATAATGGAAGTCAACCTGTCAATAAGATGGCGAGAAGATAATTCCCTTGGTTAGTGAACACGAGATATAAGGTGGAGGAGATATAGGTGCAGTACAGGTGCTCTATGTAGCCTCGTATGGATCCCCATTACACATACCATTTAAATATTATTTGGAAACCATTGTAAATTTGGATATCATGGGTATTATTTCAGGTTTTTATTCTACTATTCAGTGCCTGGGATGGAAAGATTTTTATTCTAAGTATGTACTTTGAATTAATTTGTTTTTCTTTTCACAAAATGCTTATTGGAAAGTAAACACCTACTAAGAGTATTCATATTGCAATATGAAATAAAACATTTTATTTTTGTCGGTAAATTATTAAAATTTTTTGAATTTTTTTTTTTATATTTTTCGGGATTTAGAAATCCCGAAAATCCCGGGATCCCGATATCGGGATTCCGGGATTTATTTAAAAATCCCGAATTCCGGGATTTCTAAAAACCAGTCCCGATTGGCATCCCTAATTATGAGGCATGAATATGTGTATTTTCTATTATTGCGTAGCAGGTGAATTCTGGATAGAAAGAACTCAGCCAGACTGAAGATAGCCGGATGACAAAACTAGCATGCCTCTACTATCCAGTTCTATCACATAAACATGCATTATCTTTTCCTTTATCGCGCAACAGGTATAAATAGGCTATAAAAATATTTTTTTTTTTTCGGATCGGTCCATAATTGTTAATATCTGCTATATAAGATCCACTTCAGAAAAAATCGCATATTTCATTGATAAATAAAGATATCGGAATAAGAATATTTTGTGTATAAAAGAAATCTTTAAAAAAAATAGGATCAATGCATAATTGGTCTTATATGAGAAGGCCTATTTCCATAAGTCACTTTTTCCAATATATTTCATTCAATTATAAATATATGCGGATAAAATCCGACACAGTGTGTTTTTTATCGATAAATCATTCTGTGAAATGTTGTTCGGATTGACTAATAATTGGCCATATCTCCATAAAAGGTATATGTATATGATTTCTAAATGATAGCACCCTCATCTAGTAATATTTATAAAGGTTTTCATAAAAAGTAGCTTACAGGTGGAGGGTATTTAAGATTCGGCATAGCCGAATACAGCACTCTGACTTGTTTTAACTTCTGAGGTTAGACCTATTAAATGCCAAATTTTATGTAAATAAGATTATTAGTTATGTAGTGAAAAAAAGAGTCTCATATATATTTATTAGTACATATTACAGGTTTTGAAGATGTAATGTGTCGTACTGTTCATTCCACAACATTCATTATTACAGATTTCATGAAAATCTTATCATTGTATATATACATATATATACAGTGTCTCTCATAATTTAATGTATTATGAAAACAGACATCATTTTATAATAGATTTTGTGAAAAAATAAATAAATAAATTTATTATGTAGTCCAAACAGTCCTTAAATTTTATATCACATTTTAAAAAATGTAAAAAAACTAATTTACTTAAACTAATTCAGCTTTTTTTAAAAAAAAAGTGCAAAAAATAGCTTCACAAAAGTATTCGAATTTTTTGTATACATCATATTTAGATTAGCATTATGAAGTAAAAATAAATGATTAAAATGAAATTAATATTTTGTATAGTAGCCTTTGTTTTTAAAAACAACTTCCAAGCGACGTGGGACCGTTTCTACCAATTTATGGAATAGTTCTGGCGTTATTATGTCCCATTCTTCATGCAAAGCGACCGTATGGTGGTTTTAGAGGATAATGAGTGATTTAAAAGTTGTTCTTGTAAATATAACCACAAATTTTCAATGGAGTTTAAGTCCAGACATTAACTTCATTGAAAATTTGATGAAAGAAGATACTTAGTGTTGTAAATGATCATCATTTTCACGTACCAAGTCGTGTATATTGGAACGTTTTTCTGTTGATAATAAATTGAATGGGTTGTAGCCCCATTTTGGTGGTACTAGCATGCAAATTCTGCTCTAAAATTGACAAGTGGATCTTCTAGTCTATGGTTACTATAATAAATTTTAGCAGTCCAACACCGTGGACGGACACAGAACCCCAAAATATGGCAGAGCAACTTGGGTCCTTTACAGTTGGTTTTAAGTTAGATAATTCTAAGGCATCTCCAAGCTTTCGTCATATCATTTGACGACCATCTGAGCCAAAAATATTATATTTGTTCTAATCGTCGAAGATAACCTGCTTCCAGAATCCAATATTCTTACTTATGAGTCTATTTGCGGAGTCAAAACATCGATTAACTTTGATATGAGCGGTTTCCACCTTGGTACTTGACCATGCATATTATTGCTCCCTAGTACTTTGCGCACAATTTCGACACTAATTTTTATTCACAGGACTGTCCTGAGTTCGTTGTTAATTTTTGGAGCTGATAGATAAAGGTTTCTTCGGTATTTCCTCAGTATTTCTATATCGTCCTGTATTGACAGCAGTTTTGGACGACTTGATAATGGTAAATACTTGGTGGAATTCTTTGTTCCATGCGTGGAATGACAAAATATATTGTCGAAGGGAATCTATCAAACATTTCCTAAATGTATTTAATTGATCGGCCTTGATTATACATATATAAATTTATTTTTTAATTTGAATTGCTCAACTCTTTTTCTTTGAACATTTTAAGCGCTTACACAGGAAAGATTTACAACCTAATTATGCAATTTTCCAAAAAATATAATGTTAAATATTCCATATAACCACTACCTGCATAATGGGTTAATTAATGGGCAATAAAACACGTGTTCAAGGATTCTAAAATAGTTCTTAGAAAAAATTCGAATATTTTTGCGCAGTACCTGAAATTACCCTTTTTTGGTTTTTTCCATTTTTTGGAAACCATTAATGAGTTTTTATTACTTTTTTCTTGTATTTCGTAAAAATAATAAATATTAATAAAATTTCATTAACAAATTTTAAATACTATTATTATGTTTAAAGTAGCATCATAAAATAACACAGTAATTCATAAAAAATAATAAATTCGAATATTTATGTGAGGCACTATATATATATATATATATAGAATAAAAAACTATAGTGCTTAAAGAAATACAAGTTGGAAAGTATAGTCGGACATGGGCGACTATATGATAACCTACACCATGGGTACATTTTTACCTTAGTTCCGATGTTTTTAAGCAATTTATTGGTGAAAAACAAAATTTCTAAAAAAGGCTTGAGTTAAAGTCAAATATTTGCCGATCCTCAACAGATTGGGAAGACTGATGTTATTTTATATATATATTAGTTATGATTCATCGCGATACTAATGATCATAAGTAAATTTTTGGACGTTTCAGTTATTTTTTAATGGGGGGTTTGTATGAGGGCAAGGGTCATACGATTGGCATGGTCATTTATGCCTATATAAAACTTAGTTCTACCAATTTTTAGTGAGATATGCCGTAGTATATTTGCCGTAGTTATGGTTTAAAAACTCTAAATCGGAAGGTAAGGTTGTATGGGGGCTAGGTGAAATAATGGACCGATTTCAACCATTTTCAATAGGCATCGTCCTCGAAAACTCATATGGTCCAAATTTTATCAAAATATCTTGAAAATTGTGGCCTGTAGCTTGCCCACAAGGTTTACATGGACAGCCAGCCAGCCAGACGGACGGACATGTTCTAATCGTCTTAGGAAGTGATTCCGAGTAGATCGATATACTTTAAGGTGGGACCAATATTTTAATGCGTTACAACTATCAGCACAAAAGTATAACACCCTCCCCACTAAAGTGGTGTAGGGTATAAATAGCTAATTGTGAATATGTATTCACTTATTGAAAGGAACAATTGGCCATGAATGTTAACATCATTAATCAATTGATGTCGAAGTGAAGTGGCGATAATACACAAGTGGAATGAATTCCTTACATCACCGTCATCACATCTTACGAATAAAACCAATGACGCGTGCCACCGCAACAGCTCAATAAATTAATAAACTTTAAATATTTGTGTGTTTTGAAATGTCTTCATAAATCTTTATTTTTAACCACAAGCGCAATAAGTAACACACACCCAAACGCTATCCATAGAGTCAGTCAGATAGACCAGTTAGGATCATACGGCACACAACACAAACACACATTTACTACACACTTAAAAAACATTTCCTTTTTTCGTTCAATTTCTATAAATAAAAAGCACACTCCTGTAAAACAAACATTTATTACGGCCCAACCAAACGTGTGTTTTAAACGAAACAATTGCTTTGCAAACATATCCCAGCGGTTTTATAAAAAATAAATGTATACTCTTTAGATAGTATTTTTGTGAAAGGTCAACTGACGTCCAGGTCAATTCTGTAGCCAAAAGTAGCATTAAATAAAAATGAATAAAAACACTACTAATTCGGAACACCTCGAACTGCAGGGTGTGCAAGGGATGTTTGTACGTGTGAGTGAGTGTGTGTGTGGTTAATACCTTTGCAAGGTTTTTCAAATGTGTTAGAAACATCAGCGTTCAATTATGATCCGAGTACAAATACGAGTACATCATGAATTTACAATATGTACATATACATATTTTCAATAGACAGCTATTTACTTATTTATAAAACTTATTTTTTCGTCTTATTATACCCTACACCACTTTTGTGGGGAGTGTATATTGGGTTTGTGCTGATGTTTGTAACATACAAAAATATTCGTCCTATACCCACCTCAAAGAATCATTTTCTGAGTTGATTAAGCTATGTCCGTCCGTCTGGCTGGCTGTCCATGTAAACCTTGTGCGCAAGGTACAGGTCGTAATTTTCAAGATAATTGGGTTAAATTTGGCACACACGCTTTTTTGGACGAAGCCTATTGAAAATGGTTAAAATCGGTCCATTATATCACCTAGGCCCCATAGAACAGAACCCCACGAAACGGGATTCTGAGCTCATAATTATGTTAAATATACCTATATATCGATAACTATGTTTTATATAAGCCTTGATGACCCTGCCAAATTTCATAAAGATAGGGCCTCATTTGACCCTAGCACCCATACAAAGTCCCTCTTCAGAATATTACTTGAATGTCCAAAATTAACTCATAAACACAAATATCGCGATGAAATTCAGCACAAATAAATATTATATAAATATAAATATATTCAAAAAACTTTATCGGGCTTGGTCCATATTTGCCCCTAGCCCCCCATATAAAGCCTCTTTCAGAAAATTAGTTTTTCATCCATAAATTGCTTAAATGTATCGGAATAAGGTAATAAATGCTTTATTATGAAAAATACATCACATTTAATATTCTTAACTGGTGTAGGGTATCATATGGTCTGTCACGCCCGACTATACTTTCTTACTTCTTGTTTTTTTTTTTTTCAAAATAATAAAATAAAATTATCATTGTAAAATACATACCCAATTTATGTTGGGTTGTGTTAAAATTATTGGTAAATAATACTTTTTGTAATGTGATTGCTTTTTGCATTAACAAACATGGTTGGAACAATAAAAAGAAATGAAAGAAAATAATTCTTTTACATGATTCGAAAGATTACGACTTTATTGTTCAATATTTAAAGATAAATATATGGATACTTTAAATGTTCAAACGAGGGGTCTGAATTTTAAATGAAATTCACATATGCTCTCACGAATATAACACTCTTTTTATTAAGTCCTAAACCTTAAAAAACTACATATGTACATTAGGGTATCACTTTTTGCAATTTTTGCAAATATCAAAAATAACATAGCAAGAGCTTGTAGGGCGTGAACAGGTGTTAAGGAATATTATATTATTTTTTTGCGATCGTGAAAAAAGTTCCCGCACCAAGGCGATGAAGTTTTGTATAAATTTTACTTTTTCTATTAGAAAAATAAATATTTTTGCCAACATTTTTGCATTTGTATTACATTATCTTAAAGAGAACATTGTTCTTTAAATCCTTGTTATGGAAATTTTAACAAATCGCTATAATATTGCATGTTACATACTTTTATATGAACATTATTAAAATAATTAAAAAAAAAACGAACAAAAGCATTTCAGAAATTGCTGCGGTGCGGGAACTTTTTTGACCGAATTAATTAAAAAAAAATAGCTTTATATTTTCAAGACAGTATTAGCTATAAGGCAGTGCTATGGTATTTTGTCGCCCAAAAAAGTAATATCCCTAATGTGAGTGTGGTCAAAATTGGTTAAAGTCGATGTAGGAAATTTTATTATACCCTCCACCACCATCAGTGGTGATAGAGGCTATATATAACTATATGTAACACCAAGAAATATTCATCTGAGACCCAACAAAGTATATATATTCTTGGTCCTTATGAAATTCTGAGTCGATTTATCTATGTCTGTCTGTGTAAAACACGCTCACGTAAAAACGAATTGAAATAAATTATTGACATTTGGCCAGAATATTCCTTATTGTGATAGGTAGTTTGGTATTGAAAATGAGCAATCGGGAAAAGTTACGAATCAAAATTTAAAACAACTCCGAAAAAAATAAGCATTTTTTAAATATTCTGATGTAATTTTCACTAAAACTATGCAATATAATTCCATGAAAATCATCCTATATTTGTTTTTACACGAGAGCTTTATTCCTGTTGAAAACTGCCGGAATCGGAGCACAATTTTATACACTTCCCATACGAAAGTACATATTCCCGGAAAATGAGTTTAATGTTAATAACTTCCCTCAGAATGTTGATATTTTAACAAAATTTTCTAGATCGGTCCATAATTGAACATAGCTCCCATACAACGTTCTCTCCCGATAATCACTTGAACTCATTACTAAATTAAGATATCCATATAGAATTTGGTACAAGTATTTCTCTTATATACAGAAATATTACTGTGAAATTTTCTTCCGATCGGTCCATAATTGGTCATAGCTCTTTTGTACACAGAAATATTATTTCAAAATTTTTTCACGATCGGTTCATATTTGGTCATAGCTTCCATACAAGGTTCCCTCCCGAAAATCAGTTAAACGCACATAACTCATCAAATAGTGATATACCTACATACATACATTTAGCACAAATATTGCTCTTATATACATAAATCACACTATAAAATTTTTTTACGATCGGTCTATGACCAAATATCATAGCTCCCATACAAGAAAATCACTTAATGCACAATATTCATTACCAAATAATTTAACCAAAATTTTGTCTATATATACGTTAATCCTATCTATATATAAACTAGCTCGCTGCCCGCTACTTCGTTAGCGATACATTTTTGGTTTTAAATCAAGGAGTAATGATATATGTATATCTTTAATAGAAAATTTATATATTTTACCACATAATGTTTAAATTAATTTTATCATCCCATCATATATATGGATCGAATTAATAATATTTAGATATAATTAAATTACCTTGTTATTTTTTGAAGTTTTTTATTGATTATATTCTAAAAGATCTTTAATCTTGAAATAATATTTGTCTTTCTACCTTTAAAGTATTTGATATTTGTTGCATTTATAGGATAAGTTTGACTTAAATGAAACTTGCAAATTGATAATACTTGTATCTTCATAAAAATAATTTGTTTTTAAGGCATTACTTGATGGTTTTTTCAACGGGTTTTCATTGTCTCATATTACTTATTCATTATACCCTAAGTTTGTCATTCCGTTTGTAACACCGAGAAATATTCATTTGAGACCCAACAAAGTATATATATTCTTGGTCCTTATGAAATTCTGAGTCGATTTAGATATGTCCGTCTGTCTGTATAAAACACGCTCACGTTAAAACGAAGCAACGAAACTTTATGAAATTTACCCAAAATATTCATTGATATCCTAAGCAGTTTGGTATTGAAAATCAGCAAGATATGTGAAATAGGTTCAGAGTTATGAGTAAAAATTTGAGACAACCACAAAAAAATTGTGCTTTTTCACATATTTATTTGTATTTTTTACAAAAACTACTGCAGATAAATTGATGAATTTTGTCAGAGATATAACTCTTGGTGTCAGGATCAACATTGTTAAAAATCGGAAAAATCGGTTCACAATTACATAAACCTCCCATACAAATTTACATATTCCCCGAAATTAATTTATTGTTAATAACTTCCGAAATAATGCCGATATCTTTACGAAATTTTACAAATTTAAATTCTATGCCAATAGAATTCATATAAAGAAACAATTTTCTGAATCTGTCCATAATTGGTCATAGCTCCCATATAAGGTTACCTTCCGAAAAACTTTTAAACGCACATAACTCATTACCAAATAACGATATTCATATAAACAAATATTGCTTTTATCTACAGAAATCTTACTGTACATTTTTTCACGATCGGTCCACAATCGGTCATAGCTCCCATACAAGGTCTCCTTCTCAAAATCACTTAAACGCATATTTCTCATTACCAAATAAAGGTATCCATACAAAATTTAGCACAAACATTGTTTTTATATACAGAAATGATACTGTAAAATTTGTTTACGATCGGTCTGTAATTGGTCGTAGGTCCCATACAAGGTCTCCTTTCGAGAATCACTTAAACGCATAAAACTCTTTACGAAATAAAGATATCCATACAAAATTTGGCACAAATATTGCTTTTATCTACAGAAAACTTATTATAATTTTTTTTTACGGTCGATCCATAATTGGTCATAGCACCCATTTAAGGTCCCCTTTCGAGAATAACTTAAAGGCATATTACTAATTACCAAATAATGATATCCATAAAAAATTTGGCACAAATATTTATTTTTGAATTTTGTCATACATATAGTTTGGGAATCCACTGAGTTGAAATTCGAAATCAGTCCACAATTTCTTGTACCACCCATAGGGATTAAAAAATTGATTATTTTTCGCAAAAAATTAAATAAAAACTGTCCAAAACAAACAGGATTTGAACGTAAAATCTCCCAGTTGCTGGTTTTACGCCATTCCCACTACACTGTTAACTAACTTCGTAATTGTTTGCAACTAATGTTCACATAGAAATTCTCTTTCCTGTTTGTGTAAAAAATTGTTGTTAACTCAAGATCAAATAAAATGTGCACATTGAGAAAGTGTAACTGTTAATTTCTTAAAGTTATTCAGCAGCAATGTTTTGTACAAACAGAAAATAACATGGCATTTTTATATGAAAAATATTAGTTAACGAAGTGCAAAATAATGAAGTGGTGTAGTGGATGGAAGGGAGAATTAACAAACTGAGCATTGCAGGTTCGATTCCTGGTCGATTTATCTTATTTTTGGCATAAATAATTAATTTTTTTTTAATCAAATTAAGTGTCGGTTCAACAATAAAAATTTAAAAGCAATTTTTTTTATTTTTTTTTCATAGGATCAACAACGTTGAAAATCTATTGTACCTCCCGTACAAAATTATATAAGTTTTATAACTATAACTATTACCATACATTTCTCTCACACATAGAAATTATTTTAAATACAGAACATAGGTTAAATTTATTACGCTCTGTAACAACCAATCGGCTCAGAATCATTTTCTGAGTCGATTTAGCTATGTCCGTCCGTCCGTCCGTCTGTCTGTCCATGTAAACCTTGTAATCAAACTACAGGTCGCAATTTTGAAGATAATTCAATGAAATTTGGTACATGATCTTCTATTGTTCCAGGGACGAAGCCTGTTGAAAATGGTTAACATCGGTCCATTATTTCACCTAGCCCCCATACAACTGAACCCCCGAATAGGGCTTTTAAACTTTGTAATCAAACTACAGGTCGCAATTTTGGAGATAATTCAATGAAATTTGGCACATGATCTTTTATGGTACCGTAGACAAAGTGGTTAACATCGGTCCAATATTTCACCTAGCCCCCATATGACTGAACCCCCCGAATAGGCCTTTTAAACTTTGTAATCAAACTACAGGTCGCAATTTTGGAGATAATTCAATGAAATTTGGCACATGATCTTTTATAGTACCGTAAACGAAGCCTGTTGAAAATGGTTTACATCGGTCCATTATTTTACCTAGCCCCCATATAACTGAACCCGCCGAATAGGGCTTTTAAGTTCATAATTATGTTTAATATACTCATATCTCGACAAAAAGCTTTGATGACTCTCACGAATTCCATAATAATAGGTCCTCATATGACCCTAGCCCCTATGAAAAGCCCCCATCAAAATTTCACTTAAATGTCCACAATTTTATTCAACAATAAACGGCTTAAGTATGTATATCTGAGGCAAGGTACAATTCAATTTAAATACTTTATTATGGCAAAAAATCGCATTATATTTTTGTCAAAGGTGTAGGGTATTATATGGTCGGCCTCGCCCGACTATAATTTCTTACTTGTTTAAATTATTTTTAACAAATTTTCATCATAGGAAAGTTGTTAACGACAAAGAATCGCCAAACACGAAGGACTTCATTTTACTTATGCTGGGGGTAAGTAGAAGGTATTTGCGTTATTTTGTAAGTTAGCTAAGTTGTTAACGACAACGAAGAATTTCTTGATAGACTACATTAGTAGTTTTTGGGTGAATAATTGGGTACATTAAGAAATTAGTTAGTGGTACTAATTGAAAAAATATATTCAACAGTTTTTCAGTATGAGCACGTTCTGCACGATAATACTGATATTACTAAATACGAAGGATGTTTTTTAATAAATAATTTCTTTATGGACCACATTAGAGATTTTTGGGTAATGGGAGTGAATAATTGGAAGGTTGGCATTTTTTCCTATAACATACTATTATTTTTCATTAGATGGTTAAATAAGTCAGATTATATATTTAAAAACCTTACCTTAAGTTTACTTGAAAGAAAATGGAAGTATAACTTTCAGTTTGACTTTAAGGATTCATTAACAATAGCTTGCGATAATGATTTGAGTTAGGATATTTGAATTATTTAATATAGGTAAGTTCTTAACGGCAAATGTAAGATCACCAAACACAATAGAATTCTCTTAACGAAAATTCTCTATAGACCACATTAATAGTTTTTGGGCGATGCGAGGAAGTAATTAGGAGATTAGGTTTCCTCTATGGAATTAGATTTACTATTTTCCGTTGGATGTTAAAAATATGATCTAACAACATACATACATATATTAAAAACCTTACCTTATTGAATTTGTGTGTTGACTTCGAAGGAAATGGGTTTTTAAAATTTCAATTTGACAGAAAGATTCATTAACAATGGCTTCTGATAATATTTTGTTTAAAGGTGTTAATTGGAAAAACATTTTAAATTATTTTTAACCAATTGCCAATATAGAAATGTTGTTAACGAAAATAAGTGAGATAGATCATCAACCACAAAGAAAACTCTTAACAAAACACTAATAGTTTTTAAGTAATGGATTGATAATGTTGGACGTAAGAATTTTGCCTATGGAATTAGATTTATTATTATCCATTGGATGTTAAAAATATGATGTAACAATATATATTAAAAAACTTTACCTTATTCAATTTGTGTGTTGACTTGGAAAGAAATTGGATTTGAAAAGTTCAATTTGGCTTTAGGATTCATTAACAGTGGCTTTTGATATAGATTTGTTTTAATACTTGAAATATATTTTCAGTATAGGTAAGTTGTAAACGTCAAAGGTTAGATCACCACACATAAAGAAAATCTTTTAACGAAAAACTTCTTTGTAGACACATTAGTGGTGTTTTGGGAGATGGTAGTGAGTAATTGGAGGCTAGAATTTTTTTCCATTAGAATTACTGTTATTATTTTTTGTCAGATGTAACATTATGTATATAGAAGCTTACCTAATTCGATATTGAAATTGACTTGGTAAAAAATCGGTATTGGAATTTTTTGTTTGACTGTAGGGATTTATTAACAATGGCTTGTGAATTTCGTTTAAGACATTAATTGGTGGTAGTAATTGGAAAGATATTTTGAATTATTTTACAAGTATTTTCAGCATAGGTAAATTTTTTGGCAGAGGTAAGATTAACAGACACAAAGGAAATCTTTTAACGAAGAACTTCTTTATATACAACGTTAGTGAGTTTTCCGTCAGATGAAAGGAAATATAAACATTTGGGGGAACTTACTCTTGAGCATGCGACATAAAATTGACTTGGGTTCGAATATCATTGATGTAAGGGCATTTTTATTGAAACATTTTTAAAAAATATTATTAGTATTTACAGCATAAAAGTACCAAAAAGAAGTGGTGGATGGATACAGTTTATACATTTTTACTGTTTACCACTGAAGATTAAAACCAGTACCAGTTCATTTTTAAATATCTGGGAAACTTATTTATTTTTCACGCTCAAAAGTTTATTAAAAAATATATTTTAAAAATTTTAGTCACTTTTTTTACCCTTTATTGCTCGAATTTTAAAAAAGTATCGAAAAGATTTCTAAAACCCTTTAATTTAAATAGGATTCAATGAAATTTTTATTTGCGTGGTTATTTGTTTAAAAGATGTGGGCGGTAAAAGAATGTTCTAATGGGTAAGTTTTTACCCTGTTAGCTCTCTATAGTGTCGAATTTCGAAAAAGTACCAGACACCTATCAATTATTTTTTTATATAAAAAAAAAGGATATGTTTCGAATTTTATTTATATCTTTGCTTCTTTAGGATATATTAAGGATACCAGTTTTACCCTTTTTTACCCATTTCATCCCCTAAACGTTCGAGTTTCCAAAAATCCCTTCTTAGTGGATCTATACAATACCAAAGGAATCTATAACCAAAATTTCATGACTCTAGCTTTAACGGTTTGGGCTGGCCGATGATGAATCAGTCAGTCAATCAGTCACGCAAGCCTGTTATATATAGGTTTTTACCTTCAAATTCACGATTTTTCATTTCAAATTAAATATTTTTCCAAGCAAATTAAATTTTATTACAAGCAAATTAAATTATTTTCAACACAAATTAACATTTTTTAAATATAAATTAACATATTTTCATTTGAAATTCACTCTTTTTCATTTTGAATTAACTTATTTTATTTTCAAAATCAATTTATTTTATTTCAGATTCATTCTTTATTAAATTAAATGCAGGAAGCTTAAAAGATAATAATACCAAGATACATCTCCAATCACATCTAGGAAATACAAATTTCCGCATTAAAGGTGACTAAATAACCTTTATAATTAAAATATATACACATCTGTTGTGTTCCTAGTTTCACTATTTCTTAAATTTCGAATCGTCTTGTACAAAACAGGGCGAGTATTAAAATTCAACAACATTTTGTTGTTGTTCTTAATGTGTTCAGTAACAAACAATATGAATCACACTGCCTAAAAGTTGATGTTTATTATATTTATAAATATAGAAAAAAGGTTTAGATTTTACGATTTTTAGTTTTTTTTTTTAATTTATAAAAAAAACATTGTTGTATATTTAAGGAATTAAAATTCATGTTCATGGTGATTTTCAAATTACAATTTGACGGTTTTTATATTTATCTTTTCCAAAATCATCTGGAAACTATGTATACAAAAGCTAATTTTTTAACAGTAAACTGTTTCTTACTAGTCAATTATTTAATAGATCGTATAAAATTTCATTAAATTAAATAAATAAAAGAATGTCTTCCATAACAGAAAGTGATCGCTCCTCTAGTTCTGATGAATTGAATGTACGAAATAATCGGCGTATTCGACTTCTAACAGATAGTTCTTCAGAAGAAAGCGTATCTGAAATATCTATTTCTAACAGACATCGTAGAAGTCGTGGAAAATATAACAATATATATAATCAGAAAAAATATAACAATATATATAATCAGATAAAAAAGATATTTTAATAAAGTTTTATGAAGAAGGAAAAACCATTACTGAATCTGCCGAAATAGGTGGAATTAATAAAAACACTGCTACATCTATTATAAATCGTTACAAAAAGGATGGATATGTTGCCGTAAAAAAACGTGGTGGAAGACGTCACTCAAAATTAAATGCCGAAATATCAAATAAAATTGAAGATATTATCGAAAGGAATTCATCTATCACATTAAAAGGCATTCGCGAAAAGATTCTAGAAATCCATAATGTAGATTTAAGTACAACAAGTATACATAATGCATTAAAAACTTTACGAATAACCCTAAAAACTGCAACCATTAACATAGACCGCATAAATTGTAATACTACAATTCAACGACGCTTTCCATATGCATTAAATTTTGCCCAAAATGCTCCAGATATAAGAGAAAAAATAATATTTATTGATGAATCTGGATTCAATTACCACCTTCGGAGAAATAAGGCAAGGTCGAGAGTGAATACCGCAGCCCATGTTATTGTTCCCACCGTTAGAGGACGAAACGTTTCTCCTATTGCCGCTATGAATATACATGGTGTTTTACACAAAAAAATAGTTGCCAATTCCTCTGTTAATACTGATATTTTTACACATTTTCTGGAAGAATTATTTAACAATTTAGTCGAATCCAACATCACAGGTGCTTGGTTGATACTTGACAATGCGCAAATTCATAAAACACAAATAGTGAAAGACAAAATAGCCGAGTTTGGGCATACTTTAGTTTTTCTTCCACCGTACTCACCCATTCTAAACCCAATAAAAAAATTGTTTTCAAAAACTAAACTTTGTGCTCGGAATTTGCTAGCCGATCCAGATATTAATATGGACCTGGTAGCCATAATTAAAAAATCTGTGGAATCAGTAACACCATCTGATTGCAATAATTATTACGTTGATATGACCATGTCTTTGTCATTAGCTGCATCTGGAGAACCGTTGCAATGAATATATAATAAAATATAAGACTTAATAGTAGTTAAATGCTTTATCTTCATTTAATGTACAAAAAGATAATTATAATCTTCAAGTATTTTGGGTAAAGTTAACAAAAAATGAATTTGAATTTAAAAAAGGTTAATTCAAAATAAACAAGTTAGAGTGCTATATTCGACTATGCCGAATCTTAAATACCCTCCACCAGCAAGCTACTTTTTATTGAAACCCATCTAACTATCTAATTTTTAGATAAGTCGCCAAAATTTTTGTCGAACTAATTTTGATTAGGTCCAGAAAAATTTAGAATGATTTATCTATACACAGAACATACTTATGTCGAATTTTATCCGGATATAATAATTTAATAACGAATTAAGTGGTATAAGTGATTTTCAACAGTTAACCTTATATGGGAGCTAAGACAACTTATGGACCTGTCCGGAAAAAATTCCGTATAATGATTTATATACATACATACAAAATATGTCAAATTTTATACCTATAATTGTGACCAATTATGCACCGATAAGGAAACAATTTCGTATAATGCAGAAAAAGATCAAGTATAATTTTACTCTAATAGGTGCGTTTAGGTGATTTTAGGAAGTGGACTTTATATAGGAGCTATGAGCATTTAAGGGCCTATCCGGAAAAAAGTCGTAGAGTGATTTATGTAAAGACAAAATATATAAGTGTCGAATTTTCTCCAGATAACTTTATATGGGAACTATGACCAATTATGGGCCTATTCGGGAAAAATTTCGCAGAGTGAATTATATTAGGGCAAAACATGTTTGTGTCGAATTTTATCAAGATGGCTTTATTTGATAATGAAATATGAGGTTTTAAGTGATTTTCGTAAGAAGGCCTTATATGGGAGTTATGACCAATAATGGACCGATCCGTAAAAATTTTTGTGAAATGATTTGTACGTACACAAAACATATTCAAGTCGAATTTTATCCCGATAGCTTTAGAATTCAATGAAATATATGCGTTTAAGTGATTTTCGGAAGTGGACCTTATATGGGAGCTATGACCAATTATGGGCCTATCCAGAAAATATTTCGTAGAGTGATTCATGTTTAGGCAAAACATATTTGTGTAGAATTTTATCAAGATAGCTTTACTTGACATTGAAATATGTGCTTTTAAGTGATTTTCGGAAGTGGGCCTTATATGGGATCTATGACCAATAATGGACCGATCCGTAAAAAATTTTGTAGAAAGATTTGTATGTATACAAAACAGATTTATGTCGAATTTTATCCCGATAGCTTTATAATTCAATGAAATATATGCGTTTAAGTGATTTTCGGCAGTCGACCTTATATGGGAGCTATGACCAATTATGGGCCTATCCGGAAAAAATTTCGTAGAGTGATTTATATTTAGACTTAACATATTTGTGTAGAATTTTATCAAGATAGCTTTACTTGACATTGAAATATGTGCTTTTAAGTGATTTTCGGAAGTGGGCCTTATATGGGTGCTATGACCAATAATGGACCGATCCGCAAAAAATTTGGTAGAATGATTTGTATGTACACAAAACATATCCAGCCCGAATTTTATCACAATAGCTTTATTCATCAATGAAATATGTGCGTTTAGGTGATTTTCGGAAGTGGACCTTATATGGGAGCTATGACCAATTGTGGACCGACTGAGATCTACGTTAGCAGTATGATTTCTGTTCATATTATATTTGTATGTACAAAATTTGGTGTTGATACCGATATATCTAATTGAGTTATTAACGATAAACTAATTTCCGGGAATATATGACTTTGTATGGGGGCTATGGGAAATATTGGATCGATTATAAAGATTTTGAACATAATTGATCACTGCCCTAAAAAAATAAAGTGTGACGAAATTCATCTCAATATCTTTGTTAGTTTCTGAGAAAACTTCAAAAGAATTAGGAAAAAAACGTAATTTTTTTCGAGGTAGTCTGAAATTTTTACTCATAACTTTTTACGTTGTGAACCGATTTTGCTGATTTTCAATACCAAACTGCTTAGGATAAAAATAAATATTTTGGGTGAATTTGGTTGATTTCCTTTACTTAGTTTTAACGTGAGCAGGTTTTACACAGACAGACAGACGGACATAGCTAAATCGACTCAGAATTTCATAAGGACCCAGAATATATATACTTTGTTGGGTCTTAGATGAATATTTCTTGGTGTTACACACGGAACGACAAACTTATATATACCCTCTATCACCACTGATGGTGGTGGAGGGTATAAAAATAATTAATTTAAAATGAAAAATATTTAATATGACATAAAAAAGTGTCAATTTGTGTTGAAAATAATTTAATTTGTGTTGAAGAAAATTGAGTTTGATTTAAAAAATATTTAATTTGTATGGAAAAGTCTTTAATTTGAGAGTAAAAACCTATATATAGATGAATGTGTGTTTGTATGTATGTAAGTATGTTTGTTTGGACTTTATAGACTGCTAAACGGCTGGACCGATTTTCCTGAAATTGTCACAGTGTCTTCCTGTATGTCTGGATGGAACTATAGGCTACTTTTTATTTTAAAATTTCATGTGGGCAAAGTGCCACGCCCACATACATAATAAGTATTTAAAATCACATATCTCAGAAACTGCAACAGCTAGAGTTATATGGACAACTTTGACATCCACATGAACAAATGGGGGCAAAATAGGCGGACAAGCTATAGTGGGCGTGGCCCCTCCCATATAAAGAAAACCTTAAATTAGTATATCATCCAATTTTTCGGAGCCAATTTAGTATCAACATGAATATTTAGGACAAAAAAATAGCGAACTAGCAATAGGGGGCGTGGCACCTCCCATATTAATTAAATACAAACAAGTTAGAGTGCTATATTCGACTATGCCGAATCTTAAATACCCTCCACCAGCAAGCTACTTTTTATTAAAACTCATTTAACTATCTAATTTTTAGATAACTTGACAACGTTTTTGTTTCTGTAGTGAGGGTACTAATATTTATGCATATTTGGAACTAATTTTGATTAGGTTCATAAAATTTTATATTAATAGGACAGTTGCAAACATTTTAATATAACGATTTATCCATACACAAACATACTCATGTCGAATTTTATCTGGATATAATCATTTAATAATGAATTAAGTGGTATTAAGTGATTTTCAGAAGTAAAATTCCGTATAATGATTTATATATACAAAATATACATTTATGTCGAATTTTATCCCGACGACTTTGATTTCAATGTGCGTTTAAGTAATTTTCGGAAATGATCCTTATATGGGAGTTGTGACCAATTATAGACCGATCAAGAAAAAATTTCGTATAATGATTTATATGCAAAAAAAAAGAAATTCAAGTCGAATATTACTCCAATAGATTTATTAATTGATAAAATATGTGCGTTTAAGTGATTTTCGGAAGTGGACTTTATATAGGAGCTATGACCAATTACGGGCCTCTCCAGAAAAATTTTGTATTATGTTTCATATGTACACAAACATATTCAAGTTGAACTTTATACCGATAGCTTTATTTATCAATGAAACATATGCGTTTAAGTGATTTTCGGAAGTGGACCTTATATGGGAGTTATGACCAATTATGGTCCTATCCGAAAAAAAATTCGTAGAGTAGTTCATATATAGATGAAACATATTTGTGTCGAATTTTATCGAGATACCTTTATTTGACAATGAAATATGTGCGTTTAAGTGATTTTCGGAAGTGGGCCTTATAGGGGAGCTACGACTAATAATGGACCGATCCGAAAAGTAATTTGGTAGAATGATTTGTATGTACACAAAACATATTCATCTCGAATTATATCACAAAAGCTTAATTTATCAATGAAATATGTGCGTTTAGGTGATTTTTGGAAGTGGACCTTAGATGGGAGCTATGATTTCTATTCATATTATATTTGTATGTACAAAATTTTGTGTTGATACCGATATATTTGAGGGAGTTATTAACGATATCCGGTAATATACACCTTTGTATGGGGGCTATGTGAAATATTGGAACAATTGTTATGAGTTTGAACATACTTGATCCCTGGCACAAACAAATAATGTGTGACAAAATTCATCGAAATATCTTTGGTAGTTTCTGAGAAAACTACTTAAGAATTGGGAAAAAGACTTTAATTTTTTTCGAGGTAGTCTGAAATTTTTACTAATAACTTTTTACGTCGTGAACCGATTTTACTGATTTTCAATACCAAACTGTACCGGATAATAAAGAATGGTTTGGGTGAATTTCGAGAATTTCTATGGCTTCGTTTTAACGTGAGCGTGTTTTACACAGACAGACAGACGGACGGACATAGCTAAATCGACTCAGAATTTCATAAGAATCAAGAATATTCATCTGAGACCCAACAAAGTATATGGGTCTCAGATGAATATTGGTGTTACACACGGAATGACAAAGCTATATATACCATCTATCACCACTGATGGTGGTGGAGGGTATAAAAAATTCTATATGATATTGATTGGATGATACGCACATTTTTATGTTCACTTTTTGAAAAACTGCTATAACACCAAATTTCTAGGCTAAATATAAAAAAACATGAACCGATTTTCAAGAAATTTGCCAAGATACAGTGTTTGAGGAAGAGAATGTTCAATACACCAAATCCGAATAAATACACCTGTAGCACTAATTTCGGGCTAGACCTGGGCGATTTCCATTAATTTTGCATTAACATTAAATTAAAAAAAAATAAATTTAATGTAAAAAATATTGCATTAACATTAAATTTGTAAAATTTAATGCATTAAATTTCCATTAACATTAAATATTTTTGAATTTAATGCATTAATTTTACATTAACATTAAATATTTTTGAAATTAATGCATTAATTTTGCATTAACATTAAATATATCTGAATTTAGTGCATTAATTTTACATTAACATTAAATAAGCAATAAAATGAATGCATTAATATTACATTAACATTGACATATATAAAAATTGATAAACATAAATAAAAATACAGCGCAAAAGACCTCGATCTAACTAAATACAACTAAAATTAAATAGGTTAAAGTCCTTTCTAATAACTCCTATATTCCATTCAAACTTGTGTGTTTTAAATATGATATTTATATAAGATTCCACAGACAAAATAAACTAAAAAAGGAATATCTGGGAATTGATACTATTCTTCTAATAAGTATTATCGTGTATAGGACTTATTCGAAAGGACTTTAACAAAATAAACTAAAAAAGGAATATCTGGGAAGTGATACTATTCTTCTAATATGTATTATCGAGTATAGGACTTATTAGAAAGGACTTTAACACATTCAATTTTACTTGAATTTAGTTAGACCGAGGTCTTTAGCGCTGTATTCTTATTTTTATAAATTATTTTATACATTAATGTTAATGGAAAATTAATGCATTAATTTTATTATTTATTATTTAATGTTAATGAAAAATTAATGCATTAAATTCAAAAATATTTAATGTTAATGCAAAATTAATGCATTAATTTCACAAATATTTAATGTTAATGTAAAATTAATGCATTAAATTTAAAAATATTTAATGTTAATGCAAATTTAATGCATTAAATGTACCCATGTTAATGTTAATGCAATAAACTTGCATTAACATTAATTTTTTTTAATGTAGAAAAAATTGTTAATGCATTAACACATTTAATGCATTTATCCCAGGTCTGTTTCGGGCCTGTTGTGATCTTAATGAAATCCAATGACCTTTTTCCGACCACTTTTTGTTACATTTATAATGCTAAAGAACATGATATATAATTCTCATAGTATATGAGAATTATTATTTAATTAAATTTTTAATCAACAATTTATTTTTATATGAGAACTCTAAAATGTTTTTAGATCCTTAACTAACTTTACGATTAGGTAAAATAAAAATCTGTATTCAATTTAATTTATTATCAAAAATCGATTTTCATCTAGAATAAAAACAAACAAAACTGCTTCTAAAATAAGGAAAATAATATATTTGTCCAATTCACAAGCCTCGTGTATCTACGTATCGGGTGTATTTTTGTATTAGTTTACACTTGTGTATAAATGTTGTTGGTAATTTCCATTAAAAAAGCTCGTATAACTTTACGTTTGTGTTTCATATGTTTATTTTAAAGTGTATTCAATCACAAGGCTATCATTTTGATGTGATTGTCAATTAATGAATAGAACGAAGAAGACAATTTGTTTTTTAATGTAAATATAAATGGAAAATAATACAGGCAAGCCAGTAAGATAATTAAAAATAAATTGTCCACAAATATAAAATTAAATAATTTTCATCTTATATAGCCAAAACCAAAACGCGCTCGACTTAAACCAACAAGGAAGTGGACCGTTCCAGATTAGAAGGCTTTAATAAAGTTCTTAATGGAGAATCGCGATTTTGAAGTAAGTTTTATGAAAAAGTTGAATTTATTAATTTTGCTAAAAATTTGTTATAAATTCAGAAACCTTCAACAAATGTCTTCTGCAAGCGGTTCTGTGAGGAAAAGAAAATGTTAATGGATTGGACGCAGGTGCGCTCAAAAGTTAGAAACATGCGTGTTAGCTACAACAAAGCGAAGGCATGGGAGGGATCTACTAGAGCCGGTAGTATGAACTCGACGATTTATTTGGAAGCAGAATCATAGAGTGTTCTATTATTGAAGACACCTTAGAACTAGAGAATGACAATTTTTTAAACTCAACCGAGATCTTATATGATGATACAACAACTGCATCGGATTCATCGGTCACAGAAAGTGTTCCCTCAACTAGTCGCAAGGGAATTTATTCCCTTACCGCGGTATCCGATATAATGCTGATGCAGACTGAAATGTTGGAAATAAAAAAAAAACAAAAACTAGACAATGAGAAGAATATAAAAGAAAGGGAGGTAAATATAATGGAAAAGACATTGCTCTTGAAGGAAAAGGAATTGGAGTTAAAAGAAAAGGAAATTGAAAATCAGAAAGAAATAAAACTAATGGAGTTAAAAATGAAGGAACGTCTGGCAATGGAGGAGATGAAACTAAAATACAAATGAGTCTATACCATGATCAAAATATGAAGGTAGTGTCATTTCTCTCTCTCAAAAATTTTTTTGAAGTTTACTGGTATTTTATGAAATTTGTATTTTGTAAATAAATAGAAAAATCGTTGCCACATATGAAAAAGGGGGAAACTAGTTTTTAAGAAATTTGTGTTGTGTATGTGGAATTTATGTTAAAGATTTCAAAAATATTTTAGGTTCAGTGAGAACCGCTGGCCCGATTTAAAAGTTTAGTTAGTTTTTTAAATTGTATACAATGTAGGTTATCCTTTAGACGTGTTTTTATGCAAAGTATAATTGTGTCCTTAACAATGCAGTAATCAATAAAACTGATTTTTTTAAGGTAGGGATGCTGTTCGTTTTTGACAACTCTGAAGTAGAATTAACCTTATTTTTAGAAGCAGTAAAAATTTGATATTTGTATGTCAAAAATAAACCACATTCTTCCAATGACACCCTTTTTTAAAAATCATTGGTTTTTCACCAGTCCCCTTTCTACATCTTTTTCTCATTATTATCTAGGTTTATATTTAAGGATCATAAATGCGGAAAATATGTAATCGCATTTTTAGGTGTGATTAAGATTTCGTTTGTAAAGTATGATTTCCATTTATTGCTGGGTATGAATTTACACAAAACAAACATTAGCCTTTAATATTAAGAGGAACAGCCAAAAAGTGGAATAAGCATTCTTGCCCTTTCTACATCTTTTTCTCATTATTATCTAGGTTTATATTTAAGGATCATAAATGCGGAAAATATGTAATCGCATTTTTAGGTGTTATTAAGATTTCGTTTGTAAAGTATGATTTCCATTTATTGCTGGGTATGAATTTACACAAAACAAACATTAGCCTTTAATATTAAGAGGAACAGCCAAAAAGTGGAATAAGCATTCTTGCCCTAACCCCAATAATGGTGTCAATATTAGACAAGAAGCTGGAAGCAAAATAGCCAAAAGATTTCATTACTCGTTATTTTTACTTGAAGAAAACCGTGTATTCTTGGACCGAATGGAACACAAATTGCACACGTTATTGATACGGACAGCAAATTCTGGTCTGCCATATACCTACATATACGTTGGAAGACATATTTTAGATGTAACAAGATATAAACTACTATTTATTAAAAAAACGTTTTTATATATAGCGGTTTTATTTGGTTTCTTCTGTTAATCCTTTCTCCAACTTGAAGAACATGGGAAACAACAGACAATGTTATCGCGAGTCTCCATAGTGTCGATCCATCTGATATTTGGCTTAAGAGGAAGTATATAGTTTTGGTTATTCATTTACTTTATAAAGCTGTTTTCTTTTTGGCAATTTTATTTAAATTTTTATTGTATAAGATTAAAAATTTTGTTTGATTTTCAGTTTAAATTGATTTTTATTTTATTTATTTTGATTGAAAAATAAACCAAAAAAATGGATTTTTTAAATAAATGTGGTAGCTCGATTTATTAAAATACCAGCAAACGTCAGAAGGTTAATATGGCGTCTAAAAGAGAGAATGACACTACCTTGATATTTTTACCATGGTCTATACTCTAGTCTATAGACTAGACTACAAACTATACTATAGACTTGATTATAATCTATAGACAAGACTATAGACTATACTAGTACATAGTGTATTGTGTAGTCTATATTATAGTCTATTGTCTGTCTAGACTATAGGCTAGTCTATAATCTAGACCATAGTGTAGTCTAGACCGTAGTCTAGTCTAGACTATAGTATAGTCTATAGTTTAGTTTGTAGTACAGTCTATAGACTAGACTGTAGTCTAGATCATAGACAGGACTATAGAAGTGGATTTAGACTAAACTAGATTATAGACTAGTTAATAGACTATATTATAGTCTATTCTATAGTTTAGTCCATAGCCTATTCTATAGTTCTGTCTATAGTCTAGACAGGACTTTTCCATGAAAATTTGATTATATTTAAATGTGATTAATTGTTTTTTATATATTTGGGCGGTTTTCTATAAAACGGAGCAAATCGTTGCGGTTATTTATTGTTGGTAAAGTTACATCGGTACTTTGTATAGTTACGTCTTTTGAATTAAACTGTATTAGTATATTGTGCAGCATATAGCAAACCATAATCCAATCATTGCAATGCTTTTTATTTTTTTCATTTAGCATTCTGAATTTCTGAAAACTGCCAAACTTTTCTTTTAGAAGACCAAAGCAGTTTTCGATTCGAACTCGATATTTGGAAAAATATTTATTAAAATTTTTTCTTGCTTCTCTAGTAGGAGCTGTACTATTTCGTCTAAACGGGGTAAGTAAATATTGCTTAACAGGATACGCGCTGTCTCCTGCAAGCCATTGGCCTTCAGATAAGTATCTTTCAGGATGTTTTGCTAGAGGACAGTTTGAAAATATTTTGGCGTCATGGACGCTTCCAGGGTAACCAATAGTTACTTGTCTTATGCTCAATTTGTGATCGCAAACAGCTTGAATTTTTAGGTAATATTGGCGTTTACGAGAAAAATATAGCTCATGATTACCTATAGGTGCTTCAGCCAATTTAATTTCACAGCCATCAATATAGCCAACACATCCTGGTAACTCGGTTTTTGTTGCTAAAATCAGTTGAGACCTTTCTAATTCACCTGGCCAATATAAAAATTGGGTTTTTAGACTTAAAATGGCTGTCAATATACGTCTTGTGACATTCTGAATTGTTCCGCCATCACCAATTCCAAAAATAGAGGCTACCTTACGAATGGAAGCTCCATCGCCGGAGGAGCCTAGCCGATATAGGACTATTTTTAATTGCAACTCTATTGGAAGTTGAGATTTATGGCAAATGGTTTTAAAAACTTCCTCATTTCTGATAAGGTTAAGTATGTGTGCAAATTCTTCTGGATTTAATCGTACCATCTGATTAAACCTATTGTCATCAAAATTATTTAATACATTTTGCCTCCAGTCCGACCATTTGGATAATCCTAAGTGAACGCTTCTACGGTGCCTTAGAAGATGAATCATGTTCATTGTGAAATGTTCTTGAATTTCATCCTCCTCTTCTTCGTCACCTAGAAATTCTTTATTGTAAAACTATTGACCAAAAACATAAACACAGCTTACTTGAGCTAAGCATTAGCATTTGGAAATCATAATTTTTGCATATAGCTGAAATTAATTTATTTTTAATATTCAAAATATTTTTGTTCTTCTTCTTTTTAATTTTTTGAAGTTTGATAATATGAAATACAATTGTCCGTTCACAACCAAATATACGTATAGTGTATTTTGATAAACTATACAAAATACAGAACAGGTTGTGAATTGTACAATTCATATTACATTTTCACTTAAATTCGAATTTTAAATCGGCTGTGGTTCCTTACTTCAACACCTAAATCTATCTAGAAAATCATTCATATCTCCCCTTAAAATTTCTATTTATATAACTCTTTAAAAAATTACTTTAAATAACTCTCAATTTGAGAAAACAATAAAGATCCGTAATCACTCATATTTTCCACACAAATCGAGTTTTATATCTAAAACAAGTAAGAGTGCTATATTCGGCAATGCACAGTGGGGCAAAATGGAAATTTTTTGGAAATAAATCTGGCATTTCTAAACGGCTGATCCGATCGGGATAAAATTTGGCGTGAGCGTAGCCAAAGAGTATTCGAGTTTAAGTTTTGAAGATGAACCCTGCAGATGTCCCAGGGACGGCGCTGTGGCGGCTCAAAGTAGGGTACCTACGACATGTAAAATTTTTAAACTTGTGCCATTTTTTGTTTTTCACTCAAATACAAAGATTTTTATATTAAATATATATGAAAGCGCTCGACGAGATCTTGAAAAAACATGCTTGGACATACTACTTACCTCTTATAATATAAGAGTTATAGGCATTTAAAAATTCAGTGATACAAAATTTACCATACCTTGGTCCGCCTTTTTTTGAATACCGGGCGTAATTTTGGACAAAATGGACTCTTGTTAATTAGACAACAAAATTTTCAATAATATGCAAAAAATTTCAGATCAATATCATTTACAGATCCAAAAATATACGTTTTTTAATTTAAAAATTCAAAAAATTTTAGATTTTTGCCGTTTTTTTACCAAAAAAGTGTCTTAACTCTTTTATTAATAAAATAAAATTTTCTTTAAGAACATATAACAATTTTATAGTTTTCTAAAAGGTATCTTTACGCAGAACGCTTTAGCGTAAAAAACTTGTCCTATTTTTTGAAAATGTTGCCACTGCGTCCTTCCGAATATGACCTATTTTTTATCAAAACTTCAACTTTGGGCGACATGTTCTAAAATCCCAAAGCTGGGATCAGAAAACTGAAAGCAGTTTTGGAAACCTCAATATGTTTTCTATTTACTCCAAAAGTATTTTCCCAGCCCTGAAAGAAATGTGGACCCTATGGGCAAAAAAGTAAAAAATCCCATTTTTGGGATTTTCATTCCTATTTTTGGGAATTGCGGGATGCCCTTTGACCTTTTCAATTTTTTTTTTGCATTTTCTTATATGAAATGACAAATTTAACAAGCGTTGAAAATTTCATTGAGTTTTGTTCATAAATAAAGATTTTTTTCATATATTACATATTTGTTTAATTTCTAAAACTATGATTTATATCAAAATTTTAATAGGGTTGCAGATAGCTACAACAATTTAGTCCATATTTATCACTTAATATCTTTTTTTAGTTAGATATGGAAATTCTCGATTCTTTACAAAAATTTTCAAGCCAATATCTCAATTACATTCAAAAATATGTTCATTTAAACCTGTATCCTTTAATTTCATATTTTTCATATTTTAGTATTAAGTATGACAGAACATATTTAGATCTCATATTTACCTATTTTCTATTTGTTTGCTTATCCTTATAATTGAAAGGTCCTATTATGCTTAAATTTTCAGAAATTTATAACTATTTTTTACCAAAATTTTTTCGACATATCATTTCGTTCTGTTTCGTTTATGATCATGTAGGTAAAAATATACAGTTAATGATAATTTCGATTCATTCACTAATAAGAAATATCAATGACTGAATTACAGGTTATAGTAATATAGTCCTAAATGTTAATAGGTAGACAATTCGTAATTTTTTATTTTGGTATACCTGTATCGGAAATGACAAGAATTGGTATATAAGTAAACTTCTCAGATTTTAAGTACCATATTTAATAAATCTACAATGAAGATTACATTAAAGTGCGAAGAGTTGTGTTCCGTTTTATGGAGTGTATCTTCAAAAGGGCCAGAAAGAATTAAAGACATTTCAAATTATATAAAAACTACATATAGTAGAAAAGTAGACAAAACAGCCATATCAAAAATTGAAAACTTTTTAAAACTTTTTGATGTAAAAAGTAAGTCTGTGGATGGAAATCAAAAGAAATTTCGATTAAAATTTTGTAGTTGGATGGAAACTACTACGGAAATCTCAACTTACAACACATTAACAGGACCGCCTTGCAAGTCATACGAAGACTTATGTTCAAGGTCAAAAAAAAGAGGGTCACACAAAAACTTTTTTCAATCTCAAATGAGGAAATTGCTGATACATTTAACGAAATGCTGAAAAAGGAAAACCAACCTATGGATGCCGTACATATTGCAACTATTCTTCCTAATGCATCACCAAAACGACTTAAGCGAATTGTGGAAAGTATACCAACTCCAACATCACAATCAAATTTTACTGAAGAGGAAGCAATAGCGCTTATGTTGGAACTGGGTCTCAGTCGAAATAAGTACCAAATATTAAGGAAAGCTCTGCATGAAAAAGGACACAATATATTACCATCATACAAGGCGATCCAGGAAAAAAACAAACTATCCTAATATCACCTATTGCTGTTAATGATGTGGAAGCTTGTATTGATATATCATCTTTGCTCGAAAACACATCATCAAGAATTGTGTCAGACTTTTCAGAAGACCAACTAAGGAAAATTCATAACTGTGATGTTGTCTTAATGTGTAAGTGGGGATGTGACGGTTTATCAGCACTTCCAGAATACAAACAAGCTTGTGGAAGTCGGACATTAGCAGACTACAAAAGTGTATTTATGTCATCATTAGTGCCATTACGAATTCGTTCATATTCCCTTAATCCATCATCGTCAAGCATCGGAAATTCATTTGAAGATATATGGATCAATACAACTCCGGGTTCAAACAATTTTTGTAGACCCATTGGATTTGAATATATAAAGGAGTCAAAGAAAACAACAAAAGATTTAGTGGAATATTTAAAAGATGAAATAAATGCACTGGAGCCCATTTGCATAAAAATAAAGGAATTCTCTATTAACGTATCATATCAGCTAAGCTTAACAATGATTGATGGAAAGGTCAGCAATGCCATAACAGAAACTTCTTCCTTCTGGAGATGCTCAATATGTAATGAGAAAAAGTCGCAATTCTCAAATATAAACAAAAGCAGAAGTATTAATGAAGAAGTCCTGTCTTTCGGAATTTCACCACTTCATGCCAGAATACGATTTTTGGATTACTTTTTACACATAGCATACGACCTCAAATATAGAAGTGTGCCAGAGAATCTTACTAAATCAACAAAAAATAATGAAGAATTGAAAGAACTGAGAGCTGCGGAAAAAAGCAGAATCCAAGAAGAATTTAAAGTTCAGATGGGATTCAACATCGACAAACCACTTCCAAGTTGCGGTAGTACAAATGACGGTAATACGGCGAGAAGGTTTTTTCGTGATTTTGAAATTACTTCAAAAATAACTGGAATCGACAAGGAGTTGCTTCGAAGAGTTAACACTATTTTAATGGCACTGAATAGTAAACATAAAATTAATGGAAATCGATTTGGGGAATATACATCTGAAATTTCTAAATTACTTGTATCTCTGTATCCATGGAGGGAACTAACACCAACAGTACACAAAGTATTGTGTCATGGTCAAATAATAATTGAATCGAATATTCTTCCAATTGGAGAGTTAACAGAAGAAGCCCAGGAAGCGAGGAATCGAGATTTTAAGCATGTTCAACTATTCAGCTCAAGAAAATGCTCCAGGCAATCACAGAATGAAGATATTTTTAATAGTTTACTTCTATCTTCTGATCCTGTTCTTTCAACTATGCGAAAAAGATGGATTTGTTATGAAACTCTATCATCTCAAAACAAGGAAGATTTAAAGGACTTATATACCTTCAGGATATGTATACCGATATGACAGATTATTTTATAGAAAATAAGTAGTGTTAGGAATTAACTATATAAGTAGGTTATAAAAATTAATTGTATTATGTTTAAGATAAACAGTTCAAATAAAAAAAGCTATTATACTAACTGATGATATTGTATTAAATTGCACGCAAAGAAGAAATATGGTTAGGGCTACCATAAACTGAAACTATCATTAATGTTTGGAATTATAATTAGGATAACCATATAAAATACTTCACTTTGGATATCATAATATGATTCTTGTAGGTTGTCATAAGTTAACATATTATTGTTCCTATAACAATTATAATATGATTCCTACAATACCATAATTTGTTCTTTAATTTACCATTATATTATCCCCATTAATAACATCAAATATTTAAGGGAATCATTTTATTACCAACAAAAAATAATTTTAATTAAAGTAACAATAAATCAAAATTATAATTTTCCATCAGCCAGTATAAATTGAAGAATATCCTAGAAAAATCAATATGATTTTAATTACGTAATTTATACGTACATTATTACTTACATATATTGATGGAAGATCTGCTAACATTTGTAATGTCGATATACCTATTCCTAGTTAAGTGGTACTTCTGCTAAAAACTTATTACAGGTGATCAAGCGGTGTAGAGTCTGGTATACGATTCTTTTGTTCTGCGGACACGAAAAATATATCCAAATTAGAATTACTCGTTGACTATGGATATTAAAAAAAATAATTTTGTGACATTTCACAAAAAAGATATGTTTACAACAATTAAAAAGAAAAATTATAAAATATGTAAAAATAGAAAATTTCTTATACTTTATGAATTAAATAATCACTTTTTATACATATTTTACACTCACATAGTTTTATAAGAAAATGTATTTTTTTATACCCTTCACCTTCGTGAGAAGGGTATACATATATAAGTTTGTCATTCCGTCTGTAATTTCTATAATATAATTTTCCGACCCTATAAAGTATATATATTCTGGATCCTTATAGATAGCGGAGTCGATTAAGCCATGTCCGTCTGTCTGTCTGTCCGTCTGTCTGTTGAAATCAGTTTTTAGAGGACCCCAGATATCGGCGAGATCCGAATCTTCAATAATTCTGTTAGACATGCTTTCGAGAAGATCGCTATTTAAAATCAGCAAAATCGGTCCATAAATGACGGAGATATAAGCAAAAATCCGAGACAACCTTTGAAAATTTCATTAAAAAAGACAATTTTTTCATGCTTTGATTAATAAGCAACAACAACAACACTGCTTATTCATTGAGTATTTCATTTCACATGTTTGGATGGCTGTGTGTTTCATTGGCATGTGTATATTGTTTTTGTTTCTTGGTGTATTCAGTTTTGTATGCTTGGATGGCTGTGTGTTTCATTGCCTTGTGTATATTGTTTTTGTTTGTTGGTGTACAGTTTCGTTTGTTGGTTTTACTGCCTTGTGTATTTTGTTTTTTGAGTGTTTATTTCGTTTAGCGTTGCACAGTGGTATAGGAAAAAAAAAAAGAGGGAAATAATTCGGTAACTTCTAAACGGTTAATCCGATTTTAATGAAATTTGTTATGCACAAAGAGGAGGTGTTGTCGAGTTTAGGTTTTGAATTTGGACCTTATAGGCCAACCAGGGGCCCGGCGGGGGGTCCTCAAATTAGGACACCTCGGCTATGTTAAATATTTAAAACGATCCTATTTCTTCATTTGAGTTCCGATTTAAAAACAATTTCGTATATAGAATCTCCTCATCGAGCACTATAAAAAATGTCGTCGTAGCAGTAAATTATCTGTTATAGTTTAGGAGATATTCGCATTTGAAAATTAAAATTTTTACCGTCCTTACTTTAGTTTTTTGATAATAGCGGGTCCAAATATTCCCGATTTTCGCCATTTTTTTTTATTCGCTAAACAACAAGTTTATATATCAAGCAGTGAAAGAATTATGTAAAAATCATGACTGAGTCCAAAGTTATAGGCATTTTAATTTAAAAAATTAAAAAAAGGCGATTTTCTGCCATTTTTTTGGGAAAAAAGTAACTTTTTCTTTTTAAGTTATCTAAAAAGTTTCTAAGAAGATGTATATAGAATTTATACTTTTTGGAAAGCTGACTTTACATAAAATACGATAAATGAAACAAAACCTAAAAATTTTTGATACCGAGGGGACCAGGTCCATCCAAAAAAACCTATTTTTTATGGAAAATTCAATTTTGAGCAAAAATTCTCAAATCGCATAGTCGATATCAAATTATAGTGACCTGTTTTATATGACCCAATATGTTCTTAATCATTTTGTAACGGGTTTCGATAACCCCGCCCCTGGTATGGATATAATAGGCAAAAAACCAAAAAATCCCATTTTTGGGATTTTTTAAAACTTTTTTCGGAATTCCGGGAATTCTAATAAGAAAATTCGAAATTTTTATTTAATTTTGGATTTTGAGTAAAAAAATCTACCTAACTGTAAAACTTCATCAAAAAATATTCATAAATAAAATTTTTATTGCAATTTGAAAAATTTGTATCTTCGCAAAAACTAAATAAAAAACATTTTTTAATTTTTTTAAAAAAAGTATTCCGCGAATTTTTTAATTTTCAAAAATTATATACAGTTTTGAAAAATAGACAAAATTACCTTTCCATTGATACATAACATGCCTACCTAATGTTTTTTAAGTGACAAATTAATTAGGGAAAACTCAACATCTTTTAGAGAATTTACCTAGTACTATTATTTTCATCCATACATTTGTTAGGCATGTTTTACTACCTAAATTTTTATGAATTTTTACAGCCACTTTTTACGATTAATCTTTTATTCTTTATCTCTAAAAAAATTAACAAGTATTTATTTTATATAAAAATAGTCTTTATTTTTTTTTTATAAATTAATATAATTTTGTAAAATAATCGGTATCACAGTAGTCCATATCTAAAAGATAAAGTAAATCTTTAAATTCATGAATATTTTCAAATGCTAACGTTTTGTAGCAAATCCAACGTTTCCTTATAGTAGATAAAACAGGATCAGAAGATAGAATCAGATTATTAAAAATATCTTAATTTTGAGACTGCCTAGAACACTTCCTTGAGCTAAACTGATGAATATGCTTAAAGTCTCTATTCCTCGATTCTTGGGGTTCTTCTGTAAACTCTCCTAAAGGCAGAATATTATGTTCTATGATGACCTTTCCATGACATAATATCTTGTGAACTGTAGGTGTCATTTCTTTCCAGGGATATAATTCCAAAAGTAATTTAGAAAATTTTTTAGAATGCAGTGGACGTCCACTAGTACGAATTATATAATGTCAGGCCCTTTCGTAATACCGAAAAATTCGTATTATTGAACAACACATTTTGTATGTTTAAATTCAAATAATACACATAAAATATTGGATTTTATTTATTTTTGTTTTATTTTTCATGAAAAATTACATAACGGAACAAAATATAATAAATGTGTATTATTTTAAATAAATTTCTTGTACATAAACAGGCATAAAAGGGACATATTTACGTATATGAATTGTTAATTTTGAAAGTATCGTGAGTCCAATGGTTGAAATGAGATATATGTAGAAGGTTTTAAATTTTAATGTTTTTAAAAAGATGTGTGCCAAAGACAATTTGCAATTTACATATGTGTTCTGAAATGTATTAAAATGTTCAGATTACATAAAACTTTTATTAGAAACTTGAATGGAATATACCTCAATTCTCTAATTTATAATTTTTTCTTAAAAATTAGAATAGTTATCCTTAAACCCATTGTTTGGAATGTGGAGTCACACTACTTTCAAAATTAACAGTTCATACATACATATGTATATAAATATCATTTTACTTATTAAAAAATCCATCATTTAACATCGATGTTTATTACATTGTAAAATGATTCTTACGGCTTTTTCAATAACAGCGCTTTTGAGGCTTCAATATTGTTCTCAGCAGAGTTATTGTCGGGAACTAATAAAATACTTTCCTCATTGGCGTTATCATCCAATTTAATTTCTTCTCTTGGGTCATCAAAATTTCAATAAAATAAATTAATAACACTAAATAATTGTTGATTTGTAAATATACATGCAGTAAATTGTGTGTATAGGATTTTTAAAAATACAAAACACTTGTAATAAATACAAAAAAACTTCAAAATTACTGAGCTTAAGGTGAATGATACCGAAATAATAAAATAAAAACATAATAAAAACTTTATTCATACGTAAATAAAACCAAAATTCCCATAAAAAATGCGTTATTCGTACTATCGAACAGAAAAATTGTGACTTTATTCGTACTATAGAGTAGACAATGCAACAATTTTGCCATTCGTATTATTGGATATTTGTAATAAAGAGTATACGTACTATTGGACGTCCACTGTACTCTCCAAATTTTGTTGCGTTCACTTTATGCTTGCTATTTATCGCCATTAGAATAATATTGACCTTTTGCAGTAAATCCATATTAATTCCGGTTATTTCGGAAGTACAGTAGTTTTGACTTACCTGCATTTCACTTAAGAGCATTTTGCATATAAGTGCACAAAATATGTGTTTTGTATATTTATTTTACCAAACTCCACATAAATTCTTTAATTTAAGTGCATTGTTCATACCTGCACATTTAAGATAAGTGCCTAATTCTTTTGGGAGCAATAGCTAGTTTTCATAAAAAAAATTTCACTTAGCTGCCTAATACTTGATTAAATCAAAACAAAATCAGAAAAAACTATTTTGAACAAAAAAATGTTGTAAACTTCACAATAATATTAAAAGTTGCAATATTAGCAAATTTGTTGTTATTTTTAGACGAAAAAATCGCAAAGCTCTAATTGAAAACTCTTAGCTGTCAACACTGATTTATTGTTTTGTTTATAAAAAATGTAAACAAATTAATCTTTGAAGAAGAGCATATTGAAAAAAAAACAATTTGTTTAAAATATAAATGTAATATATCTACAGTGAACCGCATTTTGAAAAAGAAAGATGAAATATATAAAGCTTCTGGTACAAATAATATGAAGAAAAAAAGGAACAGATAATGTTGAAAGGGCACTGGCACTTTGATTCGATCAGCAACGAAGTAAAGGTGCTATTGTAAGTAGCATAGTGCTCTTAAAAAAAGCCAAAGAATTTGCAGTAGATCTGGGAGAAGACTTTGATCCAGATAGCAATTGGCTACTTAGGTGGAAGAAACGCCAAAATATTAAAATTGGTGCAATTCACGGGGAGGCATCAGACAACAATGCTGAGAGTGCAAACAACTATATTGAAAACATTTTGCCGGACCTTTTAAAAGATTATTCACCGGAAAATATAATGAATGCTGACGAGAGTGCCCTTTACTATAAAGCGCTGCCAACAAAGACATATTACCGTCCAGATGTTCAACCAGTTGGCCACAAAAGTCAAAAAGTAAGACTGACTTTATTATTTATGTGTAATGCAACTGGGACGTTCAAAAAGGTGTACACAATTGGAAAAGCAAAAAATCCACGGTGCTTGAAAGGTTTAAATCCACCTGTACCATATTTTTCTAACAAAAAGGCATGGATGACATCCACTTTGTGGCAAGAAATACTACACACGTTGGACATGGAAATAAAAAAAATGAATCGAAAAATTGTTTTAGTTGTTGACAACGCCAGCTGTCATAAGACGGTAATCTTGGAGAATGTAGTCGTACATTTTCTACCTCCAAACACAACTGCCCTAATTCAACCGTTGGACCAGGGCATAATATCGACATTTAAGGCTTATTATAGACAAATAATTGTCAGTAAACAAATTTCGGCATTAGAGAGGGATATGTCTGTAAAAGATTTTTACAAATCTATATCCCTTCTGGACGCACTTTATTTCATTAAACGGTCTTGGTGGTTAGTGACGCCATCATGTATTTCAAATTGTTTCCGTAAGGTAAATTAGCAAAATAATAATATTCATATTTTATAATTACATTCTCTATATTTTTTTAGGCTGGATTTATTACTACGCTTCCAGAAAATGATATTGAAATCAATGAAGAAGTTAATCTCTCAAATATTATGCCTGACAGCGTGGAATACATACACTGTGATGACGATGTTGACTGCTATGGACATTTAACTGAAACCGAAATAATTGATGTTATCGGAAATGACAACTCAGATATTGGAATAGAAAACGTACCCGAAGATGAAGAAGATGAGGAGGTAGATATAGTCCCTTCACTGAAAGAAGCTTTGAAAGCATTAAATATTGTTCAAAAGTATTGTTTTTTTAAAAGTATTGATTTACCCATTGACCAAATAGAAACAGAAATGGTAAAAGAATCCATAAAGGCAGTTAAACAAAAAACTATTACTGATTTTTTTTCTTAAATACCTACTTAGTATGTACATATGTGAACTAAACGATCTCCAAACTTATTTTTATGATTTTTTTTGTTACTTAAATGAATAAGTGCTTTTAGTTAATTTTTTATAAGGAATGTGTTTTTCTTTTAATAAATATGAAATGAATTAAAAATAATACCTACAAACATGTTAGTTTTTTATTTCATAAAAATTATTTGCTGTTAGCTACTTTTTGGGCAGTAAACTTAAATGAACTTACCAGCATCAATGTGCAGGTAAGTGCATTAAAGTTAACTGCATTTTTGACTTACCTGCACAAAATATCGTGCAAAAGTTGGATGTGCAGGTATGTAAAAATTACTGTAGTTTCAAAATGTTTAAAAAACGTCTAGCGGTATTACCATCGTTTGTGCTTCCATATCCTGTGAGTGGTTTATCAATATTTAATCCCATCCGCTTTTTAAATTCCTCTTGAATTCTTCTTTTCTCACTGGCTCTCATTTCCATTAACTCCTTATTGTTATTTGCACTTTTGTTTGCATTTTCCGGTATGCTTCTGTACTTTAAATCATATGCTAAATGTAGAAAATGTTCCAGAAATCGTATGCGAGCATGTAGGGGGATATTCCAAATTGTAATGTTTCCTCATTTATTGACCTTTGCTTGGAAATATTCGAAAATTCTGATTTTTTATCACCACATATGTAGCAGTACCAAGTAGATGATGTTCCTGTAATGGCATTTCCAACTTTCCCATCAATCATTGTAAGTTTTAAATCATAGGACATGTTAAACGAATAATTTTCTATTTCGATTGTTATAGGTTCCAAGTTTTTAATTTCTGCTTCAATACGATTTATCAAATCTTGCGTTGTTGTTTTGGATTCCTTTATATACTCAAAGCTTATTGGCCTACAAAAAGCTTTGGATCCTGGAGTCGAATTCTTCCAAATATCATCGAAACTGGTTGATGGAGAATCGCTGTCAGCATACTTTCGAATTCTTAATGGAACTAGCGATGCCATAAATACACTTTTATACTCGGAAGATGATTCACTTGTGTTGATTTGTTTATATTCCGAGAGTGCTGATAATCCATCACATCCCCACTTACAAATGAGTTGAAGATCACAAGAATTTATTTTTTTAGTTGGTCTGAAGAAAAGTCAGAAGCAATCCTTAAAGCAGTATTTTCGAGTAGAGCGCCGAGTCCAATAACAGCCTTCCGATCAGTTATTTCAATAGGAGGTGGTATAATGCTTTTCTTCTTTTCATTTATTTTGTCATATGATGGTAAAACATCCACTCCTTTTTCAGATAGCGCCTTTCTTAACGTTATGTAGTTATCACGACTTAATCCCAGCTGCTACATAAGCGCAATAGCTTCTTCCTCAGTGAACGTTGTATTAGATGATGGTGTGGGTATACTCTTTACAATTCTTTTCAGTCGTCTTGGTGATGCGGTTGGAAGAATATTTGCAATTTTTATGGCATCCAAAGGCTGTTTTTCTTTTCTTAACATTGCTTTAAAAGTGTCCGAAACTTCTTCGTTAGATAAGGTTTCTAGTGAAGTTGATAACCTTTTCCTCTTTGATTTTGAGCTCAAATCCTCATACTGCTTACAGGGAGCACCAACAGTTGATACGCAAATAGCAACTTCTACACATTCATCCAGCCAATCAGAAAATTTCGATCGAAATTTAGCAATGGAATACCGAACACTCTTCAGTTTTATATCAACTGATTTTATAAAATTTTCAATTTTACATATATCAGTTTTATCCACCTTATTTTTATGTGCAGTTTCAATATATTTCAATAAGAAGTTGACTTTATCTTGAAAAGGAGCTGAAGAGTGTTCAAATAAAATGGAGCACAAATCATTTTTTTTAGTACGATCGCCATGGTTAGAAAATTACAAATAATTACAAACAGATATAAACCTGTCTTATATATTAATTACAGGTACTTAAATTAAATTATTTTTTAATGGGTTATGATATTCTACCTAATATGTCTAACGTATCCTTATGTAATGAATTTTTCCTCAATAGGTCACTTTAATAAGCTATCTATTAAAGTGACCTATAGGGGTAAAAATCATTACAGTTTAAAAAATAATACCTGAAAATTTTTTAATATATGTAACAAATTTAAGAGTTAACCTTATGGATGAAAATAATAGTGCTAGGTAAATTTTCTAAAAGATGTTGAGTTTTCCCTAATTAATTTGTCACTTAAAAAACATTAGGTAGGCATGTTATATATCAATGGAAAGGTAATTTTGTCTATTTTTCAAAACTGTATATAATTTTGAAAATTAAAAAATTCGCGGAATACTTTTTAAAAAAAAAAATAAAAAATGTTTTTTATTCAGTTTTTGCGAAGATACAAATTTTTCAAATTGCAATAAAAATTTTATTTATGAATATGTTTTGATGAAATTTTACAGTTAGGTAGATTTTTTTACTCAAAATCCAAAATTAAATAAAAATTTCGAATTTTCGTATTAGAAATCCCGGAATTCCCAAAAAAGTTTTAAAAAATCCCAAAAGTGGGATTTTTGGTTTTTTGCCTATTATATCCATACCAGCGACGGGGTTATCGAAACCCGTTACAAAATGATTAAGAACATATTGGGTCATATAAAACAGGTCACTATAATTTGATATCGACTATGCGATTTGAGAATTTTTGCTCAAAACTGAATTTTCCATAAAAAATAGGATTTTTTTGGATGGACCTGGTCCCCTCGGTATCAAAAATTTTTAGGTTTTGTTTCATTTATCGTATTTTATGTAAAGTCAGCTTTCCAAAAAGTATAAATTCTATATTCATCTTCTTAGAAACTTTTTAGATAACTTAAAAAGAAAAAGTTACTTTTTTCCCAAAAAAATGGCAGAAAATCGCCTTTTTTTAATTTTTTAAATTAAAATGCCTATAACTTTGGACTCAGTCATGATTTTTACATAATTCTTTCACTGCTTGATATATAAACTTGTTGTTTAGCGAATAAAAAAAATGGCGAAAATCGGGAATATTTGGACCCGCTATTATCAAAAAACTAAAGTAAGGACGGTAAAAATTTGAAAACTTTAATTTTCAAATGCGAATATCTCCTAAACTATAACAGATAATTTACTGCTATGACGACATTTTTTATAGTATATAATATTTTTTAAATCGGAACTCAAATGAAGAAATAGGATCGTTTTAAAAATTTAACATTGCCGAGGTGTCCTAACTTGAGGACCCCCCGCCTGGCCCCTGGTTGGCCTATAAGGTCCAAATTCAAAACCTAAACTCGACAACACCTCCTCTTTGTGCATACCAAATTTCATTAAAATCGGATTAACCGTTTAGAAGTTACCGAATTATTTCCCTTTTTTTTCCTATACCGCTGTGCGTTGTTGTTGTTCATTTTGTTTTGCTATTGCTATAATAATGATATAATCGGGAAAATTAAATAGGTACATAAATTTAAATTTTATAAAATTTTTATATATTTTAAATACACTATGGTGAAGGGTATATAAGATTCGGCACGGCCGAATATAGCACTCTTACTTGTTTTAATTCAATTAGTTTTTTATTTTAATTTCAATTACTTGTTTCTTACACTTCTTTAATCTTCAAGTTCTTATTATCAAATGACGCTCTGTGGCGTTTTAGAGAGAAAAATGGCATATTCAACAATGATGTTGTACCTTCAAAAATTAAATGATTCGTATAAATATTGAAAGTTTAATATTGAAAATACATAGAAACAGTAAGCAATACATGTTTGAACTTCAACTTTTTTTGTTTTAACAATGACGTCACAGTAAAAATGTCAATTAAACTCAAATATACATCTAATTTTTTTTTCCAAATAAGAAAAGGTGCCCTTTTAAGTATATTTAACTAAACAAATAAAAGGAATAGGAAACGCAATTGCTATTCTAAATTCACATTTATACTTACCTTTAACAACATATATTTTGTTCTTATTATACCCTACACCACTTTAGTGGGGGGGGGGGGGGGTATATTGGATTTGTGCTGATGTTTGTAACATACAAAAATATTCGTCCTAGACCTTAAAGTATACCAATCGGCTTAGAATCGTTTTCTGAGTCGATTAAGCTATGTCCGTCCGTCTGGCTGGCTGGCTGGCTGTCCATGTAAACTTTGTGCGCAAGGTACAGGTCGCAATTTTCAAGATAATTGGATGAAATTTGGCACGCACATTTTATTTGACCTAAAGACGAAGCCTATTGAAAATGGTTAAAATCGGTCCATTATTTCACCTAACCCCCATGCAACAGAACCCCCCGAAAAGGGCTTCTGAGCTCATAATTATGTTAAATATACAGATATATCGATAAAATACGGCACAACTAAGTTTTATAGAAGTCTTGATGACCCTGCCAAATTTCATAAAGATCGGGCCACATTTGACCCTAGCTCCCATACAAAGTCCCCTTCAGAAAATTACTTGAATGTCCCAAATTAGCTTATAAACACACATATCGCGATGAAATTCAGCACAATAAAATATTATGTCAATATAAATATATTCACAAAATTTTATCGGGCTTGGTCCATATTTGCCCCTAGCCCCCATATAAAGCCTCTTTCAGAAAATTAGTTTTTCATCCATAAATTGCTTAAATGTATCGGGCCACATTTGACCCTAGCTCCCATACAAAGTCCCCTTCAGAAAATTACTTGAATGTCCCAAATTAGCTTATTAACACACATATCGCGATGAAATTCAGCACAATAAAATATTATGTCAATATAAATATATTCACAAAATTTTATCGGGCTTCGTCCATATTTGCCCCTAGCCTCCATATAAAGCCTCTTTCAGAAAATTAGTTTTTCATCCATAAATTGCTTAAATGTATCGGAACAAGGGAATATTGAAGATAAATGCTTTATTATGAAAAATACATCACATTTAATATTCATAACTGGTGTAGGGTATCATATGGTCGGCCACGCCCGACTATAATTTTTATTTTTAAAATAAATTTCATAATTGAGGATCATGTAATTTTATAATATGACATGTTAAATGGTTATATAAATTAAGGTTTTATTGTAATAGTCATATGAGACATTTAGGAAAATATTTTGATCGCAATGAAAATGTACAACCATGTTTATTCTTTGCGTGTGTGTTTTATATTTCGGTGGGCGGGAAAGGTGGTTTGTGTGGGGTGATTTAGGTGTTGTTGTGCGTGGCTCATAATAAAATTATATTTTTTTTATTGTATATACAATGTTATAGTCTTTAATAAAATAATTAACTAAATAATTTTTAAAAATTGTCCAAATATTTTATTCAACACCAAATGTATGTTCTGTCATACTTAATACTAAAATATGAAAAAGATGAAATTAAAGGACACAGGTTTAAATGAACATATTTTTGAATGTAATTGAGATATTGGCTTGAAATTTTTTGTAAAGGGTCGATAATTTCCATATCTAACTAAAAAATGATATTAAGAGATAAATATGGACTAAATTAAAATTAAAATTTTGATATAAATCATAGTTTTAGAAATTAAACAAGTATGTAATATAAGACAAAATCTTTATTTATGAACAAAACTCAATGAAATTTTCAACGCTTATTAAATTTGTCATTTTCAAAAAAAAAAATTGAAAAGGTCAAAGGGCATCCCGCAATTCCCAAAAATAGGAATGAAAATCGCAAAAATGGGATTTTTTACTTTTTTGCCCATAGGGTCCACATTTCTTTTAGGGCTGGGAAAATACTTTTGGAGTAAATAGAAAACATATTGAGGTTTCCAAAACTGCTTTCAGTTTTCTGATCCCAGCTTTGGGATTTTAGAACATGTCGCCCAAAGTTGAAGTTTTGATAAAAAATAGGTCATATTCGGAAGGACGCAGTGGCAACATTTTCAAAAAATAGGACAAGTTTTTTACGCCAAAGCGTTCTGCCTTTTAGAAAACTATAAAACTCTTATATGTTCTTAAAGAAAATTTTATTTTATTAATAAAAGAGTTAAGACACATTTTTGGCAAAAAAAACGGCAAAAATCCAAAATTTTTTGAATTTTTAAATTATAATTATTTTTTATAAATAATTATCCATTTGGTCCCAAATTACGCCCGGTATTCAAAAAAAGGCGGACCAAGGTATGGTAAATTTTGTATCACAAAATTTTTAAATGCCTATGACTCTGATATTATAAGAGATAAGTAGTATGTTCAAGCATGTTTTTTCAAGATCTCGTCGAGCGCTTTCATATATATTTAATATAAAAATCTTTGTATTTGGGTGAAAAACAAAAAATGGCACAAGTTTAAAAATTTTACATGTCGTAGGTACCCTACTTTGAGCCGCCAAAGCGCCGTCCCTGGGGCATCTGCAGGGTTCATCTTCAAAACTTAAACTCGAATACTCCTTGGCTACGCTCACGCCAAATTTTATCCCGATCGGATCAGCCGTTTAGAAATGCCAGATTTATTTCCAAAAAATTTCCATTCTGCCCCACTGTGCAATGCCGAATCTTAAATACCCTCCACCAGCAAGCTACTTTTTATTAAAACCCATTTAGCTGTCTAATTTTTAGATAACTTGGCAACATTTTTATTTCCGTATTGAGAGTACTAACATTTATTAGTATTACTAAACTAATTTTTATAAGTCCAGAAAAATTTATATTAATAGGCCAGTTCGAAAACATGTTAATAGAATGATTTATCTATACACAGAACACACTCATGTCGAATTTTATCCATACATAATCATTTAACAACGAATAAGGTGGTATTAAGTGCTTTACTGGGAGCCAATAAAACTTATGGGCCGATCCGGAAAAAATTCCGTAGAATAATTTATATACACAAAATACACATCTTTATTATTCAAAGAAATATATGCGTTTAAGCGATTTTCGCAAGTGGACCTTATATGGGAGCCTATCAGGAAAAAATATCGTAGAGTGATTCATATAAAGACAAAACATATTTGTGTCGAATTTTATCAAGATAACTTTATTTGATGAAATATGAGCGTTTAAGTGATTTTCGGAAGTGGGCCTTATATGAGAGCTAAGAACAATAATGGACCGATCCGGAAAAAAGTGGTAGAATGATTTATATGTACACAAAACATATTAAAGTCGAATTTTATCTCTATAGCTTTAGAATACAATGAATGCGTTTAAGTGATTTTCGGAAGTGCGCTTTATATGGGAGCTATGACTAATCATGGACCGATCCGTAAAGAAATTTGTAGGATGATTTATATGTACACAAAACATATTCAAGTCGAATTTATCCCTATAGGGTAAAAAATTTCATATAAAAACAAAACATATTTGTGTCGAATTTTATCAAGATAACTTTATTTGACAATGAAATATGAGCATTTAGGGAGGGGGAACCTTGCATGGGAGCTATGACCAAGGATGGACCGATCGGAAAAAAATTTAACAGTAATATTTCTGTGCATATGAGCAATATGGATATCTTAATTTAGTAATGAGTTATGCGCGTTTAAGTGTATGGGAGCTATGACCAATTATGGACCGGAAAAAAATTCACAATAATATTTCTGTACGTGAGAGCAATACTTGTACCAAACTTTATATGGATATTTTAACTTAGTAATGAGGTATGTGCGTTTAAGTGATTTTCGGGAGGGGACCTTGTATGGGAGCTATGACCAATTATGGACCGATCCGAAAAAAATTTCATAATAATAGGGGCTTTTTTTAATCACTGGATTTATTTTGGATTTATTTTATTTCAAGAAAAAAACTATCTTTGGAGGCTGAAATTTAGTTTCGGTCATCATAATCTGAAAATACACTGTATATGCTAATAGAAGGTCAAAGAAAAATTAATTTTAGTGCAACAATGGCGGTTCTGCAGCTAAAAGAAGTAAATCCAAATTGGATTTATTAAATCCAAAAAAATAGTTGGATTTAGCTAATTTCAATATGGCAATGCTTTGTATTCATAGAATAAAACCAAAATAATTTAAAAATGATTTAATTTGTTTTATTTTGCTATTCACCAATAGATGGCAAATATTTTTTAAAATGTATAAAAATAGGAAAATAAACAAAATTCATGTAACTTAAATATTTCAAACATGATATTTCAGTGCAAATACCAATTTTTGCAACAAATTGTTACAAATTTTATGGAAAATTTACAAATTTAATATTAAATTTTGAAATAACTCCATCTGTCGGCCGCTGCTGACATTGTGATTTGAAATTTGTTTAGCCTCGATTAAAACCTTTTGCTTTATCCACCTGGCGTACAGAGGGAGAACTAAATTTTGGATTTAATAAATCCAATTGTTTAAAAAATGCTGCTAATATTTCTGTATATGTGAGCAATTCTTGTACCAAATTTTATATGGACATCTTAATTTAGTAATGAGTTATGCGCGTTTGAGTGATTTTCGGGAAGGGACCTTGTATGGGAGCTATGACCAATTATGCACCGATCGGAAAAAAATTTCACAATAATATTTCTGTATGTGAGAGCAATACTTGTACCAAACTTTATATGGATGTTTTAATATAGTAATGAGTTATGTGCGTTTAAGTGATTTTCGGCAGGGGACCTTGTATGAGAGCTATGTCCAATTATGGACCCATCCAGAAAATTTTTTCTCTCAATGAATTCTATTGACATACGATTTTAAGTTGTAAAATTTTGTGAAGATATCAACATTCTGACGGAAGTTATTAACAAAAAACTCATTTTCCGGGAATATGTACTTTTGTATGGGTGGTATGTGAAATTATGGACCGATTCTGGCAATTTTCGGCAGAAATCAAGATCTTGCGTAGGAACGAATGTGTGATGACATAGTTTTCGAGAAAATGACATCAGAATATATATATGTATGCTTATTTTTTTCGGAGTTGTTTTAAATTTTGATTCATATCTTCAATACCAAACTGTACCGGATAATAATGAATATTTTTGCTGAATTTCGTTAATTTCCATTGCTTGGTTTTAACGTGAGCGTGTTTAACACAGACAGACAGACGGACGGACGTACAGACGGACATAGCTAAATCGACTCAGAATTTCATAAGGACCCAGAAAACACACACGGAATGACAAACTTATATATAGCCTCTATCACCACTGATGGTGGTGGAGGGTATAACAAGTTAGAGTGCTATATTTGGCTGAACCGAATTTTAAATACCCTCCACCAGCTACTTTTATATAAATACTTATTTAATTGTTCAAATATTTGTCGAAATAATTTTTCTCATGTCTTAAATAGGAAAACCCCAAGATTTAAACAGCTTAAATCTGTTACAATTGCAAGATTTATTGAACGTTACAAACGCTATTTTCTTTTATATTTTTAAAGAGACCTATGATATGCTTTAGCGATATTTAATAATTTGTGTGAAAGATTTAACGAAATTCAAATTTTCGGGGCAGGACCTAGTATGGGAGATATGACCAATTATGGACCGATCGCAAAAAATCTTTAAGTAACATTTCTGTATATAAAAGCTATATTTCAGTCAAATTTTTGTATACAAAACTAATATTTGTGCAAAATTTTGTTGATTTGGTAATGAGTAATGAGCGTTTAAGAGATTTTCGTAAGTGGACTTTGTATGGGAGCTATGACCAATTATGTAACATTAATGTATGTATATATAAACAGAATGTTGGCTAAATTCTGTATCTATATCATTATTTGGTAATGAATATTGTGCATTAAGTGATATTCTTGTATGGGAGCTATGACCAAATATGGACCGATCGTGAAAAAATTTTATAGTATGATTTATGTATATAAGAGCAATATCTGTGCTAAATGTATGTAGTATATCAATATTTGGTAATGACTTATGTGCGTTTAACTGATTTTCGGGAGGGAACCTTGTATGGCAGCTATGACCAAATATGAACCGATCGTGAACAAATTTTGAAATAATATTTCTGTGTACAAAAATAGTATTTATGACAAAATTTTTTATGGATATCACTATTTGGTAATGAGTTGTGTGCCTTTAAGTGTTTTTCTGAAGGGGACCTTGTATGGGAGCTTTGACCAATTATGGACCAATCGGAAGAAAATTTCACAGTAATATTTTTGTATATAAGAGAAATACTTGTACCAAATTCTATATGGATATCTTAATTTAGTAATGAGTTATGTGCGTTTAAGTGATTGTATGGGAGCTATGTTCAATTACAGTATTCCCTCGATTTACGTCGTCTCGATTTACGTTGTTTCGATTAACGTCGTCAAAAATTTTGTTGCTCTCAACTTCGATTTGGGTCGTCATTCGATTTACGTCGCCTCTGTTGTTTATAAATGAAATCAGGGGAATTTCCTCTTTAAAAAATTTTAAAATTTTTTGTAACTATTTGAATAAAGTAAAGATAGAGTTTTAACAATAAAAAAATATTTAATTAAATTAACTATGAGTTCAAAAAATAAAACAAGTGATGTTATAAAAAGAAAACGAAATGTAATTTCGTTAAAAACTAAGTTAGACATTTTTAGGCGTCATGATAGTGGCGAAAAGGCATTTGTTATAGCTAATATAATGGGTCTTCCACCTACAACAATTAGATCAATTATAAAAAGTGGAGCAGAAATCCGTGCAAGTGCAACAGCGGCTGCGTCTTCTTCCCTTAAAACACCTCCAAAATAAGACCATTGATTGTAGGATAAATGGAAAATGCTCTGTTAATGTGGATAAAGGATTTGGGCAAAAAAAACATTCCTTTAACAACTTTAGTTATTCAAAGAAAAGCAATAAGTTTGTTCAATGAATTAAAATCGAATTCTGTACAAAATGATGATGCAGCTGATTGCAGTTTTACTGCCAGTGGAGGATGGTTGGACAAATTTAAAAAAAGAGCTCAACTACACAATATAAAAGTTGTCGGGGAATCTGCGAGTGCAGACAATAAGGCAGCTATTAGCTTTCCTAAAAAGTTAAAGGAGATAATTGATGATGGAGGATATACCCCTCAGCAAGTCTTCAATATAGATGAAACAGGTTTCTTCTGGAAACGAATGCCATCAAGAACATTCATATCTAAGGAAGAAAAAATAGCTAGCGGTCCAAAGGTTTCGAAGGAAAGGCTAACACTTTTACTTGGTGGTAATGCTGCAGGGGATTTTAAACTTAAGCCGTTATTGGTATATAAGTCTGAAACTCCAAGGGCTATGAAAAACATTTCAAAAGAAAATCTTCCGGTAGTGTGGATGTCAAACAAAAAGGCTTGGATGACTTCTAAATTATTTAATGACTGGTTCAAAATACATTTTTGCCCAGAAATAAAAAAATACTGCAAAACAAATAATTTATCGTATAAAGCACTGCTACTAATGGACAATGCTCCAGGTCATACTATAAATTTAAATAACATGGACGATAATATTAAAGTCGTATTTTTACCTCCAAACACAACTTCGCTCATTCAACCTAAGGATCAAGGTGTTATTGCCGCATTCAAAAAATATTATTTAAGACGAAGTTTTAATAATCTTATAAAAGAAATAGACAAGAAATCTAATGAAAATAACGATGTTATACGGCAGTTTTGGAAGAACTATGATATTATGCAAGCAGTAGAAAATATAAAACATAGTTGGGGTGAGGTATCTGCGTCGACTATGCGAAATTCGTGGAAAAAATATGGCCTGAATATACAACTGATATTGAAACTGCTGAAAATGTTAGTAATATAAACGATGAAATTATAAATTTGGCCCATATATTAGGATTTTCTGAAATAGATGAATCAGATGTGGCTGAAATTTTAAATTTTGAAGAAGAACCACTAACCAACTCTGAACTATTTGCACTCATAAATCCCTCAAATCGGCAACAAAATCAAGGGGAAAGAGAAAGTGAAAAATATCCTCAGATTCCATTAGCAAAACTCTCAGAGGCCTTTAGTTGCCTTGAAAAGGCTATGCAGATTTTTGAAGAATTTGACGATGATGAAGAAAGAGTTGAGTCAACAAAAAAGTCAATAACTATAGGCCTTAAGTCTTACAAGGAACTGTACGAACAAAAAAAGTTGACCATGCCTCAGAAGCGAATTGATTCATTTTTTAAACCTATTTCATCAGACACGACATCCATAAGTCAGAGTCAGACATCACAGCAAACTACTTTTGATGATGACATTGAAATGATAATTTCTGAAACCTGTTCATCGAACTCGGATTCCAATGATTAACTTTTATATTCACTAATTAGTTCACTTATTATTGATATTTTTTAACGTTTTTTCTTTTAATTAATATATACCATGTACAAAAAATATGTGATTGAATTATCTTTTTAGTTTTTAAGTAAAAATTTCTATATGTACCTCTTTTAAATAGTACATATTTATATATTTGTGTTAATGCATTATTTTTTTTATTATTCATTAAACTTTTTGTGAACAAAGTATGAAATAAATTTTTAAAAGAAATTAAAAATACATACATATATGTATGAAGTTATATACAATAAAAATTTAATTATTTTGTTTTATTTTATAAAATATACCAACATAAATAAATGCATCTGATAGTATGAGTTATTTGAATTTCGATTTACGTCGTCTCGATTTACGTCGCCTTTTCCCGGAACCAATTACGACGTAAATCGAGCGATTACTGTATGGACCGATCTAGACATTTTTTCTCTATATGAATTCTATTGACATAGAATTTTAATTTGTAAAATTTGTAAAACATTCTGAGGGAAGTTATTAACAATAAACTCATTTTCCGGGAATATGTACTTTCGTATGGGAGGTATGTGGAATTGTGGACCGATTCCGGCAATTTTCAACAGGAATAAAGCTCTCGTGTAACAACAAATGTATGATGATTTTCATGAATGTGTAAAAAATGCTTATTTTTTTCGGAGTTGTTTTAAATTTTGATTCATAACTTTTCTCGATCTTGTTTTGTTTTGTATAATGTAGGTTTTAAATATTTCACTGTTTTTGTTTATTAGTACAATTATATTTATACTCTACACCACTTTAGTGGGGAGCGTATATTGGGTTTGTGCTGATGTTTGTAACATATAAAAATGTTTGTCCTTTAACTATACCAATCGGCTTAGAATCGTTTTCTGAGTAGATTAAGCTATGTCCGTCTATCCGTCCGTCTGGCTGGCTGTCCATGTAAACCTTGTGCGCATGGTACAGGTCACAATTTTCAAGATAATTGGATGAAATTTGGCACACACGCTTTTCGGTTAAAATCGGTCCATTATTTCACCTAGCCCCCATACAACAGAACCCCCCGAAAAGGGCTTATGAGCTCATAATTATGTTAAATATACCATTTATACAAGCCTTGATGACCTTGCCAAATTTCATAGAGATTGGGACTCATTTGACCCTAGCTCCCATGCAAAGTCCCCTTCAGAAAATTACTTGAATGTCCAAAATTAACTTATAAACACAAATATCGCGATTAAATTCAGCACAATAAAATATTATGTAAATATAAATATATTCACAAAATTTTGTCGGGCTTGGTCCATATTTGCCCTAGCTCCCATATAAAGCCTGTTTCATAAAATTAGTTTTTCATCCATAAATTGCTTAAATGTATCGGAACAATTACTTGAATGTCCAAAATTAACTTATATACACAAATATCGCGATGAAATTCAGTGCAATAAAATATTATGTACATATAAATATGTTCACAAAATTTTATCAGGCTTGGTCCATATTTGCCCCTAGCCCCCATATAAAGCCTATTTGAGAAAATTAGTTTTTCATCCACAAATTGCTTAAATGTATCGGAACAAGGTAATAGAAGATACATGTTTTCTTATGAAAAATAAATCACATTTAATATTCATAACTGGTGTAGAGTATCATATAGTCGGTCACGCCCGACTATACTTTCTTGTTTATACCCTACACCACTTTAGTGGGGAGGGTATATTGGATTTGTGCCGATGTTGGTAACATACAAAAATATTCGTCCTAGACCCACCTTAAAGTATACCAATCGGCTTAGAATCGTTTTCTGAGTCGATTAAGCTATGTCCGTCCGTCTGGCTGGCTGTCCATGTAAACCTTGTGCGCAAGGTACAGGTCGAAATTTTCAAGATAATTGGATGAAATTTGGCACGCACGTTTTATTTGACCCAAGGACGAAGCCTATTGAAAATGGTTAAAATCGGTCCATTGTTTCACCTAGCCCCCATACAACAAAACCCCCCGAAAAGGGCTTTTGAGCTCATAATTATGTTAAATATACCTGTATATCGATAAAAAGCGGCACAACTAAGTTTTATACAAGCCTTGATGACCTTGCCAAATTTGACCCTAGCTCCCATACAAAGCCCCCTTCCGAAAATTACTTGAATGTCCAAAATTGACTTATAAACACAAATATCGCGATGAAATTCAGCACAAATAAATAAATATTATATAAATATAAATATATTCACAAAACTTTATCGGGCGAGGTCCATATTTGCCCCTAGCCCCATATAAAGCCTCTTTCAGAAAATTAATTTTTCATCCATAGATTGCTTAAATGTATCTGAACAATGAATTATTATGGAAAATAAGTCATATATTATATTCATAACTGGTGTAGGGTATCATATGGTCGGTCACGCCCGACTATACTTTCTTACTTGTTTTTGACTTGAAATAGTTCCGTTAATATATGTATGATGAGCTCCATTAATTAAACTAAATTAAATTTATAATACAACGGAACGTTGTAATGTGATTTAGAAAAATGTTGAGACATACAAATTTTAAAGATTTTACACTTTTTATACCCTACACCACTTTAGTGGGGAGGTTGGCGTCATGAAATAACTCCCCACGAAATAACTCCCCAAAACAAAAATGAAATAACTCCCTAAATTTGTGGACTTATTTCATTATGAAATAATTCCCCAATTTAAAAATGAAAAAAAAGCACCAACGAAATGAAATAACTTCCTAAATTAAAATGAAATAACACCCCATTTTTGGGATTTATTTCATAGGAAACAAATCCCTAATTTTAAAATGAAATAAGTTCCCATTTAAAAATAACAAATTATGGAACAAGTCGGACATTTCTAAAAAAGGTAAGTCACTCATACTTTCGAGTGGGGCTTCAAAGTTTAATACATTTCAGTTTAATCGCTTAATAAAGATTCCCTTAATAGCCGACCTGCGGCCGGGCACAAGGACTTTCTACTCTATGGTATGTCCAACAACGTCTTCGCTTAATAAATATTTCTTAAATAGTCGGCCTACGGCCGGACGCAAGGATTTACCACTCTATAATATGACCAACACCGGCTTCGCTTAATAAAGATATCCTAAATAGCCAGCCTAAGGCTGAACATTTTTAATACAAGGAGAATGTATTCTTAGCGAAGCCGGTGTCCAATGCAACCCAGAGGATAAAATCCTTGCGCCCGGCCGAAGGCCGGCTATGAGACATATATTATTTATTTCGTGTGACAAATTTAATATAATGAAATAACTCCCCAAAAATATTTTTAGGGATTTATTTCATTTTTGAATTTTGAGGAATTATTTCATAATGAAATAACTCCCCAATTTAAATGTGAAATAATGCCCCAAAAAACGAATTAAATCCCCAAATTTCGTTGTTGTTGCTTTCTGAAGAAATTTTTAGGGAGTTATTTCATTTTTGTTTTGGGGAGTTATTTCATGATGCCGGGGATGGTATATACAAAAATATTAGAATCGTTTTCTGATTACGACGATTAAGCTATGTCCGTCTGTCCGTCCGTCCGTCTGGCTGGCTCTCCATGTAAACCTTGTGCGCAAGGTACAGACCGCAGTTTTCAAGATAATTGGATGAAATTTGGCACACGCCCTTTTTTCGGCCCAATTGAAAATGGTTATAATCGGTCCATTATTTCACCTAGCCCCCATACAACAGAACCCCCGAAAAGGGCTTCTGAGCTCATAATTATGTTAAATATACCTGTATATTGATAAAAAGCGGCACAACTAAGTTTTATACAAGCCTTGATGACCTTGCCAAATTTCATAGAGATCGGCCCTCATTTGACCCTAGCTCCCATACAAAGTCCCCTTCAGAAAATTGCTTGAATGTCCAAAATTAACTTATAAACACAGTTTATGTTTGATATCAGCTGATATTACACGTGAATTTTTTGCGCTCCCCAAAAATATTTAATCTTTTGAATTAAAGTTACAAATTGCTTTATTTTAATTATTATATCGACGTTTTCTCGTTATAATGAAAAGAAAAAAGACATTTGGTAATAACCCCAAGTTTAAGATACGTATGCCTTCGGACCGACCTTCAACAAGTCGAGCAGCAATGGCTAACCGGTTTGCACCTCTCGATGACGATTTCGATGATGTTAGTGTATACGAAGAGGAGAATAAAACTCCTTTAAACAAGATTCCTCCAATAGTGGTAGATGTTTCTACAAGTTTTTCATATTTTCATAAACTTATGGGATCTCAGTATAAGTTTCAAAGAATGTCCATCGGCACTAAAGTTATATCCAGCACGCTTCGTCTTTATGAAGATGTTTTGAAGTTATTAAAAGATTCTAAAGTTAAATTCTACACCCACCAGCTAAAAGATTTTAACCCATTAATGCCCACGGCGATCTACGTAAGGTAGAAATGTGAAATTTGGATATGACAGTTTACTTGTGTATATAAACCGATTTCAATTAAAAAATTTGTTCTATCTTGCCTTGTTTGGATTTTAGAAGACGTTACGTATACGTAACAGTGGGCATTACTCACGAATTTTTGTCCCTTAAGTATTTTAAGTAAAAGTTACATATTTTTACCAAAAAATCGTAAAAGAACTGGTAAATTATTAAGCTTTAAGCTTGGATTAGCTAATTTGGTGTATCATACAAAAATTTTTCATATAAAATAAAAATTATTTAAAAGTATAAAATTTTAATTTGTGGAATGTAATGTCAATTAATGAATTTAAAGAAATTTGTATATTTTCTTGCAGCAACAGATATATTGACTAACGTTACACATTTTGCATAAATTTACCAAAGGTCCTTGGCGCTTGTATCCTTGCAATTTCCCTAATAATCCAAGAAAATGGTCATAATTTTCAACCCATGTTTAATTTTTGAAGGATAATTGCAATTATATTCCGTTTTTCTTGTAAAAATATATATTTAATATTCGCCAACTGTGCCTTGAACAAGTTCTAATGCGGTCAAATGGCATATCCTTTACAGAAATTCTTAAAAAAATTAAAATATCCACGAAAGGACGATTTAATAGAAACATTTACATTAAAAATATATTGCTTGTCATCAAATATCAATATTTCAAGAAAATATATTGTTTATTATTACGTTAAAAACCCATTCTTCTGATAAAAAACTATAGGCAAAAATTTCTCAAATTCGATTTATAATCGTTAAGAATATGTTAAGTTAACCTATCCATCACAAAAAAGTAACTTTGCATTTTCCATTTCTGTGCATTTCGAGTCCAAATTCGAATTAATTTGCGTTACGTATATGTAACTGTGGGCATTAATGGGTTAAAAAGTTTAAACTAGTATTATTTGGCCTTCCCAAACTTGATTTAAAAACAATCACTGATGAGTTTAAATTTACACACAACACAGAGTTGCACAGTGGGGCAGAATCCAATGAGTATTCGAGTTTAAATTTTGAAGATGAACCCCGCAAATGCCCCAGGGACGGCGCTGTGGCGGCTCAAAGTAGGGTACCTACGACATGTAAAATTTTTAAACTCGTGCCATTTTTTTGTTTTTCATCCAAATTTTTTTATATTTTCTGAAAGCGCTCGACGAGATCTTGAAAAAACATGCTTGGACATAATACTTATCTCTTATAATATCCGAGTTATAGGCATTTAAAAATTTAGTGATACAAAATTTACCATACCTTGGTCCGCCTTTTTTTGAATACCGGGCGTAATTTTGGACCAAATGGACTCAATTTTTTCTTGTTAGTTAGACAACTAACAACAAATTTCAGATCAATATCATTTACAGATCCAAAAAGATACGTTTTAAAATTTAAAAATTCAAAAAATTAAATTTTTTCCGTTTTTTTGCCAAAAATGTGCCTTAACTCTTTTATTAATAAAATAAAATTTTCTTTAAGAACATTTTATAGTTTTCTAAAAGGTATCTTTACGCAGAACGCTTTGGCGTAAAAAACTTGTCCTATTTTTTGAATACGTTGCCACTGCGTCCTTCCGAATATGACCTATTTTTTATCAAAACTTCAACTTTGGGCGACATGTTCTAAAATCCCAAAGCTGGGATCAGAAAACTGAAAGCAGTTTTGGAAACCTCAATATGTTTTCTATTTACTCCAAAAGTATTTTCCCAGCCCTAAAAGAAATGTGGACCCTATGGGCAAAAAAGTAAAAAATCCCACTTTTGGGATTTTCATTCCTATTTTTGGGAATTGCGGGATGCCCTTTGACCTTTTCAATTTTTTTTTTGCATTTTCTTATTTGAAATGACAAATTTAACAAGCGTTGAAAATTTCATTGAGTTTTGTTCATAAATAAAGATTTTGTCTTATATTACATATTTGTTAAATTTCTAAAACTATGATTTATATCAAAATTTTAATAGGGTCGCAGATAGTTACAACAATTTAGTCCATATTTATCCCTTAATATAATTTTTTAGTTAGATATGGAAATTCTCGATCCTTTACAAAAAATTTCAAGCCAATATCTCAATTACATTCAAAAATATGTTCATTTAAACCTGTGTCCTTTAATTTCATCTTTTTCATATTTTAGTATTAAGTATGACAGAACATACATTTGGTGTTGAATAAAATATTTGGAAAATTTTTAAAAATTATTTAGTTAATTATTTTATTAAAGACTATAACATTGTATATACAATAAAAAAATTATAATTTTATTATGAGCCACGCACAACAACACCTAAATCACCCCACACAAACCACCTTTCCCGCCCACCGAAATATAAAACACAATTTAATACAATATCATCAGTTAGTATAATAGCTTTTTTTATTTGAACTGTTTATCTTAAACATAATACAATTAATTGTTACAACCTACTTATATAGTTAATTCCTAACACTACTTATTTTCTATAAAATAATCTGTCATATCGGTATACATATCCAGAAGGTAATATAAGTCCTTTAAATCTTCCTTGTTTTGAGATGATAGAGTTTCATAACAAATCCATCTTTTTCGCATAGTTGAAAGAACAGGATCAGAAGATAGAAGTAAACTATTAAAAATATCTTCATTCTGTGATTGCCTGGAGCATTTTCTTGAGCTGAATAGTTGAACATGCTTAAAATCTCGATTCCTCGCTTCCTGGGCTTCTTCTGTTAACTCTCCAAGTGGAAGAATATTCGATTCAATTATTATTTGACCATGACACAATACTTTGTGTACTGTTGGTGTTAGTTCCCTCCATGGATACAGAGATACAAGTAATTTAGAAATTTCAGATGTATATTCCCCAAATCGATTTCCATTAATTTTATGTTTACTATTCAGTGCCATTAAAATAGTGTTAACTCTTCGAAGCAACTCCTTGTCGATTCCAGTTATTTTTGAAGTAATTTCAAAATCACGAAAAAACCTTCTCGCCGTATTACCGTCATTTGTACTACCGCAACTTGGAAGTGGTTTGTCGATGTTTAATCCCATCTGAACTTTAAATTCTTCTTGGATTCTGCTTTTTTCCGCAGCTCTCAGTTCTTTCAATTCTTCATTATTTTTTGTTGATTTAGTAAGATTCTCTGGCACACTTCTATATTTGAGGTCGTATGCTATGTGTAAAAAGTAATCCAAAAATCGTGTTCTGGCATGAAGTGGTGAAATTCCGAAAGACAGGACTTCCTCATTAATACTTCTGCTTTTGTTTATATTTGAGAATTGCGAATTTTTCTCATTACATATTAAGCATCTCCAGAAGGAAGAAGTTTCTGTTATGGCATTGCTGACCTTTCCATCAATCATTGTTAAGCTTAGCTGATATGATACGTTAATAGAGAATTCCTTTATTTTTATGCAAATGGGCTCCAGTGCATTCATTTCATCTTTTAAATATTCCACTAAATCTTTTGTTGTTTTCTTTGAGTCCTTTATATATTCAAATCCAATGGGTCTACAAAAATTTTTTGAACCCGGAGTTGTATTGATCCATATATCTTCAAATGAATTTCCAATGCTTGACGATGATGGATTAAGGGAATATGAACGAATTCGTAATGGCACTAATAATGACATAAATACACTTTTGTAGTCTGCTAATGTCCGACTTCCACAAGCTTGTTTGTATTCTGGAAGTGCTGATAAACCGTCACATCCCCACTTACACATTAAGACAACATCACAGTTATGAATTTTCCTTAGTTGGTCTTCTGAAAAGTCTGACACAATTCTTGATGCTGTGTTTTCGAGCAAAGATGATATATCAATACAAGCTTCCACATCATTAACAGCAATAGGTGATGGTAGGATTGTTTGTTTTTTTTCCTGGATCGCCTTTTATGATGGTAATATATTGTGTCCTTTTTCATGCAGAGCTTTCCTTAATATTTGGTACTTATTTCGACTGAGACCCAGTTCCAACATAAGCGCTATTGCTTCCACTTCAGTAAAATTTGATTGTGATGTTGGAGTTGGTATACTTTCCACAATTCGCTTAAGTCGTTTTGGTGATGCATTAGGAAGAATAGTTGCAATATGTACGGCATCCATAGGTTGGTTTTCCTTTTTCAGCATTTCGTTAAATGTATCAGCAATTTCCTCATTTGAGATTGAAAAAAGTTTTTGTGTGACCCTCTTTTTTTTTGACCTTGAACATAAGTCTTCGTATGACTTGCAAGGCGCTTCTGCTGATGTGTTGTAAGTTGAGATTTCCGTAGTGGTTTCCATCCAACTACAAAATTTTATTCGAAATTTCTTTTGATTTCCATCCACAGACTTACTTTTTACATCAAAAAGTTTTAAAAAGTTTTCAATTTTTGATATGGCTGTTTTGTCTACTTTTCTACTATATGTAGTTTTTATATAATTTGAAATGTCTTTAATTCTTTCTGGCCCTTTTGAAGATACACTCCATAAAACGGAACACAACTCTTCGTACTTTAATGTAATCTGAGAAGTTTACTTATATACCAATTCTTGTCATTTCCGATACAGGTATTCCAAAGTAAAAATTACGAATTGTCTACCTATTAGCATTTAGGACTATATTACTATAACCTGTAATTCAGTCATTGATATTTCTTATGAATCGAATGAATCGAAATTATCATTACCTGTATATTTTTACCTACATGATCATAAACGAAACAGAACGAAATGATCTGTCGAAAAATTTTGGTAAAAAATAGTTATAAATTTCTGAAAATTTAAGCATAATAGGACCTTTCAATTATAAGGATAAGCAAACAAATAGAAAATAGGTAAATATAAGATTTAAATATGTTCTGTCATATTTAATACTAAAATATGAAATTAAAGGATACAGGTTTAAATGAACATATTTTTGAATGTAATTGAGATATTGGCTTGAAAATTTTTGTAAAGAATCGAGAATTTCCATATCTAACTAAAAAAGATATTAAGGGATAAATATGGACTAAATTGTTGTAGCTATCTGCGACCCTATTCAAATTTTGATATAAATCATAGTTTTAGAAATTAAACAAATATGTAATATAAGACAAAATCTTTATTTATGAACAAAACTCAATGAAATTTTCAACGCTTGTTAAATTTGTCATTTCAAATAAGAAAATGCAAAAAAAAAAATTGAAAAGGTCAAAGGGCATCCCGCAATTCCTAAAAATAGGAATGAAAATCCCAAAAATGGCATTTTTTACTTTTTTGCCCATAGGGTCCACATTTCTTTCAGGTCTGGGAAAATACTTTTGGAGTAAATAGAAAACATATTGAGGTTTCCAAAACTGCTTTCAGTTTTCTGATCCCAGCTTTGGGATTTTAGAACATGTCGCCCAAAGTTGAAGTTTTGATAAAAAATAGGTCATATTCGGAAGGACGCAGTGGTAACATTTTCAAAAAATAGGACAAGTTTTTTACGCCAAAGCGTTCTGCGTAAAGATACCTTTTAGAAAACTATAAAATTGTTATATGTTCTTAAAGAAAATTTTATTTTATTAATAAAAGAGTTAAGACACATTTTTGGCAAAAAACGGCAAAAATCTAAAATTTTTTGAATTTTTAAATTAAAAAACGTATATTTTTGGATCTGTAAATGATATTGATCTGAAATTTTTTGTATATTATTGGAAATTTTGTTGTCTAACTAACAAGAAAAAATTAAGTCCGTTTGGTCCAAAATTACGCCCGGTATTCAAAACAAGGCGGACCAAGGTATGATAAATTCTGTATCACTAAAATTTAATGCCTATATTTCGGATATTATAAGAGATAAGTAGTATGTCCAAGCATGTTTTTTCAAGATCTCGTCGAGTGCTTTCAGAAAATATAAAAATCTTGTATGTGGGTGAAAAAATGGCAATAGTTTAAAATTTATATGTCGTAGGTACCCTACTTTGAGCCGCCACAGCGCCGTCCCTGGGGCATCTGCAGGGTTCATCTTCAAAACTTCAACTCGAATACTCCTTGGCTACGCTTATGCCAAATTTTATCCCGATCGGATCAGCCGTTTAGAAATGCCAGATTTATTTCCAAAAAATTTCGATTCTGCCCCCTGTTGGTAATAGGGTGATCGATTATTCGACATTTTCCAAAAACCGGTTTTCGAATAGTTCGAATAGTTGACATTTAAAAAAAACCGGTTGATATTTTTCAAATTCAGAAAAAACCGGTTAACCGGTTTTTCATTATAAATAAAAAAAAATATTTTTTAAATTGAAAAACTTAATGTTTATGTTTTAATTTGATTAATAAAACATGGCCCGAAATGATTTTTAACAGTTTAAAAGATTATAACTTTAAATTATACATTATTTCTTTAATATAAAAAATTAGGAAAAAAGTGGGACACTTCTGTTAAACATAAGGTACTATGTAATCCTAGCTTATTTTAAAAGCCATGTTTAGGAAATTTGCATAGGCATTCCAACACTTCCATAAAATTTAATTATGTAACTGGAATATAATGTTAAGATTGATAAAATTTTATCACACAGTTATCGATTTTACAAATAATTTTTTTAATTAATTAGGAAAATCAAAAAAGTTTAACCAAAGGAGCTGTAGAAAAATATACGCTAGTTCCTCGACTCGAATATTTTTAAAATTTAGACGGGCTGTATTATTATTTACTTAAAAATTTCATTTAAATAATCTTTGAATACAAAGCAAATAAAAGTATTCGAAACCGGTTTTTAAAAAGTGAAAAAAACGGGTTATTCGATATTCGAAAAATCAACATTAAGAAAAAACCGACACTGGTAAAGCAGAAAAAACCGGTTTTAAAACCGGTTGAAAAATCGAGTCGTAAACATGGTAAACATAAAAGAAATACAAACAAAATACTCTGGTATTGACGACGCAGTTTATATGATTGAATTTAATAAAGATGAAATCTCAAAAAGAGAAATTCAAAAAATTAGATTCTATTACAACATCGCTGTAAAATGGAGAAACCCGTATAAAGGCAATAAAGGACCCACTCAATGCAGCAAATGTTCTATGTTTGGTCACGGTGCTAGTAATTGCTACCGTTCATCTGTATGTCCAGCTTGTGCTGGTAGCCACGACATCTCGGTATGTATCCTAAGCAAAACTCCACACGAGGGGCCTGTAATATATAAGTGTTTTAATTGCGTTAAGAAAAACTACAAAAATGTGAATCATAAAGCTGACGACATTAGATGTCCTTGCAGACAGGATTACCTTGATGTTCGCAAAAGGATTACATCAAATTCAGCTAAAAATCACGCAAAACACAGAAATGTTTCTGTAGATTTTAATTAGCAAGAAGAAGAATTTCCACAATTACATTCAACACCATATGTTCAGCCAGCTGTTCGCCAAAAAGTGTTATACTCTAACATGTCAAAGTATAACAGTCAAGAGGAAAATAGTGATGATGTATCCAACGATAAATTATTAGATATATATTTTGAAGCTATCGATGCTCTTCAAAAATGTAAAAATAAATATGATAAATTAAGAGTTTTAGGAAATATGTTAAGACATGTCATATAATAATATAAATTTTAGTAAGATTCGTGTTATGCATTGGAATGCCCAAGGCATAACGACAAATTCAGTCTTATCTGAGCTAGAGTTTTTCGTTCGAAAGAACAATATAGATATACTTTTATTAAATGAAACCTTTCTTAAAAATAATCATAAATTTCATATAAATGGATTTAAAGTTTACAGAAGGGACCGTGAAACCCACGGCGGTGGCATTTTAATTGCTGTACGAGATTGTATAGAATACAAGATTTTAGAATCAGACAAAACGTCTATAATTGAAAATCTATCAATATCTTTAAATTTTAATAGGAGACCAAATTTTCTGATCATTATAAGAATGACCTTGATATTTTGACTAATAAACGATTTTTTCATATTCGGCGATTTTAACGCACAACATGTAACTTGGAACTGTTATTCCAATAACACAGCCTGTAATATTTTATTTAGTCATCAAAATCAATCTAACTACTATGTCTATCATCCACAGAATTTCACACGTTATAGCCAATCATCGTCCCCATCTTTACCATCTACTATTGATGTACTATTGTCCAATTCTAATCTTCCATTCTCAAATTTGGAAACATATCCATATGAATTACCATCTGATCGTATTCCAATAATATGTAACACATATGGAAATGTGAAAGGTTCTTCTTCAAAAATCCCATTATATCACCAAGCAAACTGGAATCATATAAGAAGATATGTTGAAAGAGAGATTATTAACCGAAATCTTCTTACAGTCGAAATAACTCTTGACGACATCGAATTATACTTGAATCAGTTAACGTTTATTATTAGAGATGCAACTGATCAGATACCAGTAGGCGAAAATAAAAGATGGCAAAGACGTTTATCAGACATAACATTAAGATTAATAGGAGAACGAAGAAAATATCAGCGTAAATTGCATAGATGTAACAATATTCCTGCAAGGTTGACACTTGCTGCGATTATAAGACAATTAAGGTTCCTAATTGATCATTATGTAAACAAAGATCGCAATAATCAATGGGGTACATTTTTATCTAAGTTGCCTCCGGGAGGCAAAAAATTCTGGATGATAACAAAGTCTCTTAAAAATAAAACTTCTCTAATACCAAATTTAATTGTTGACAATATTGAAATAAGTAATAATGACACAAAAGTTAATGAAATTGCAAACGTATTTGAACAATGTCATAGACTAACATTAAATAATTCTTCCACAATGGATAACAAAGTTCAAAACTTCATAAATAGTATTGAAAACAATCATGATATAAGAGGTGATGAAGTTATTTTGACTAATTACAACGAATTAATAAATATTACAAGAAAATTTAAAAATAATAAATCGCCAGAATTCGATATGTTCTCAACAATTGTGCTGAAAAATATGCCACCAATCGTTTATAAAGTTCTTGCAAACTTGTTTAATTTTTGTCTTTTAAATGGCTATTTTCCAAAAATATTTAAAAAAGCCAAAATAGTCGCAATGCCGAAAAAAGGTAAAAATCCTAAACTTCTAAATAGCTACAGGCCAATTAGCATGCTTAGTGTCTTGGATAAACATTTCGAAAAGGTCATACAACAGCGATTACTTACCCATACTGAGACAAATAATATTATAAACAGGGAACAATTCGGATTTAGAAAAGAACATTCAACTGTTCATCAAATTAAGAGAGTTTTGAATTTTATAGAAAGTAACAAATCTAACAGATATAGCACGGGCGTTGTTTTTCTCCATATTGGAAAAGCTTTTGACACCGACGGTTTTTGGCACGACGGTTTAATATTTAAGCTTAACAAATTTAGATTCCCATTTTATATTCAGAAAATTATTAAACATTTTCTATATGATAGATCATTTGTGGTTTGAATTGACAATAGTTTCTCCTCACCAAGAAAAATTCCTGCAGGGCTTCCACAAGGCTCTGTACTATCACCAACGTTATATGCCATATACACAGCCGATATTGTTATAAAAAGAAATAACGAAGCTGCGTTTTATGCAGATGATAGCGCCATTGTCTGCCGCGGAAAGCTTTCTAACGCAATCATCAAAGAATTAAAAGAGTCGTTATTATGCACTGAGAAATACTTTCATAAATGGAAAATCAGAATAAACCAGGAAAAAACTCAGGCCATAATTTTTCCATTTAATAAATCCCCCAAGCGTACACCCAGTCTTCCCCTAACGATACGAGGTACTAGAATTGAAATCCAAGACTCAATCAAATACTTAGAAGTGTTTTTAGACAAAAAACTGAGCTTTAAAGATCACGTTAATCACGTAGTTGAAAAGGCCATCAAATGTGGTAGAGCACTGTTCCCTTTATTAAACAGAAAATCCATTTTAAACCTACAAAACAAATTATTGCTTTATAAAATGTGCATAAGGCCTATTTTGACATACGGTTGCCAGGCCTGGTATCCTAAAATAGCAAAATCACATATTGAAAAACTACAGATTATACAAAATAAAAACCTTAAGATAATACATAGTTTAAATGTAAGATACTCTACAAAAAGATTGCATGACAAATATCGTCATAATAAAATCATTGATATTATAAGAAACTTGACAATGGCATTCAACATCAGATGTCAACAGTCAAATTATGATATAATTAGAAATTTTTATTAGAAATAAAAAACAACACCTTCAACTTGTATTATACAAGTTTGTATGAGTGTTGTTTTTTCTATTAATTAATAAATTTTGAAAAATTTTATACTCATTTATATTTTTGTACGTAAGATTAAATTATAATTCATATCAAAGGGTTTTTAATCCTAACTTTTCATCCCTAAACTGTGATATCCATAAATAAATAATAAAAATCTAGACCTAAGTCAAATGATACAACTGCTGTAATACTAATGTAAAATCTCATAAAATGTCAAAATCTTTAATATGGAATAAAGGATATTATTAAAAAAAAAAACTTATAAACACAAATATCGCGATGAAATTCAGCACAATAAAATATTATGTAAATATAAATATATTTACAAAATTTTTTAGGGCTTGGTCCATATTTGTTCCTAGCCCCCCTATAAAGCCTCTTTCAGAAAATTTGTTTTTCATTCATAAATTGTTTAAATGTATCGGAACAAGGTAATGTTATTATGAAAAATAAATCACATTTAATATTCATAACTGTTGTAGGGTATCATACTTTCTTACTTGTTATAGCATGTGTTTGTAGGTGCATGTGTATAGGTGTGTATGTAAACATTTCAAAAACTATATCCTTACCCAGGAAAAACTTACATTCAAAAGTAATGAGTTAAAAAGCTGATTAAACCTCTTTTTACAACGCACTCATTGGCATTTAAACTCATTCTTTTAACACGGTGATGACATTGGAGGCAAGTACTTACCAAAGTATATTAATAAAGTAACGACATCTCTTGTTGTACAACAATATCTACAACAACCGCATGTATTTTGTTTTTGGAATAATTTAAGATTGTGTCAAAATAAAATTTCCTTGAACAACAATGTGAACAAAACATAAATAAAAAATATTACTTTTAAGTTAAAAATATTAACGATTTAATTATATTATTATATATTATACAATTTATTACACTTTTAAACTACTTTAAAACCACTTTTAATTCACTTTTTCAACTTTTCAAACAAATAGCAAAACACAATTTAAAAATGGCGACGTAAACAATGTTAACAATTTTCAAAACAAACTTTGACAACTTGCTTCATTTATCTAGTTTAAAAAAATAGTCAGCTGTTCAAGTGATGCTACTTTATTAATTTACTTTGGTACTTACCACACACACTTACAAATAGGAAGTTGAAAAAATATTTGCAATCCCGCTTACAAAGAAGTTGTTGAGTAAGTTGTTTTGTTTTTAATAATAAAACAAGTAAGAATTTGTAGTCGGATATGGCCTACTATATGATACCCTACACCAGTGATTATGTTAAAAATGTTGATTATTTTTTTTATAATATTTAAATTAATTTTTACTATAATTCAGAAATATTTTAACAATATGTTGACAAAAGAGAGATTTTCAAAAGAGGGGTTAAATGGGGACAGGGGTTAATATGGTCCCATCCTTGTACATTTTGGTAGAGGAATTTATGTCTACATTAGTTATTTATGTTATTAGTGTTTATAAGTGAATTTTGATCATCAAGTCATTTTCTGAAGGGGACTTTGTATGGGGGATAGGGTCAATTGAGGCCCGATCATTACAGTATCATTAAGTGTCATTAAGACTTAAATAATACTAAGTTTTGCCGATTTTTGAAGTGATACAAGAACATTTAACATATGTATGAGCCCAAAAGCCCTATTCGCGGGGTACGGAAGTATGGGGGCTATACGATGGACCGATTTTAACTTTTCAATAGGTTTCCTTGGTTCAAAAGAAGAGCATTTCAAATGCTTTTCTTATCTCTAATTAGCTTTCATCCAATTATTTTGAAAATTGCAACCTGTAGAGTGCGAACAAGGTTTACATGGACACACAGACGGACGGACATAGCTAAATCGATTCAGAAAGTGATTCTGAGCCGATTGGTATACTTTAAGGTGGGTGTGGGTGTACACTAGGACCTGGATTATCCGTGATTCAATTAACCGGCAACATCAATTATATGGGAAAGAAATGAGGAATTTGTTTCAAATGAAATAAATACCCAACAAGTAAGAGTGTTATATTCGGCTATGCCGAATCTTATATACCCACCATCAAACCTCGTTTGACTCGAATGAAACTTACTTATTTCGAATTTCAAGTGAAGTATGTAAAAGGTCAATTATGGGTCGATCTTCATAAAATTTTGTAGACAGAATTTGGTTCGTATTAAATTTATTTGTGTCGAATTTCATCGCTACACTCGTATTTTTAAACCATTAATGAGCGTTGCAGTCATTTTCTGAAGGGGACCTTATATGGGGGGTAGGGTCAATCATAGACCGATCCTCATAAAATTTTTAAGATAGATTTTGACTCGTATGAAACTTACTTATTTCGAATTTCATCTATATACTAGTATTTTAAGCCAGTAATGAGCGTTAAAGTCATTTTCTGAAGGGACCTTATATGGGGAGTAGGGTCAATTATGGACCGATCCTCATAAAATTTTGCATAGTGATTTTTCCGAGGGGCCACTTGTATGGGGGCTATCCGAAAACGTGGACCGATATTGCCAAACAAACCTTACCTATGAGAAATAATTATGTGAAATTTCAACCCTCTAGCTCTTTCCATTTGGACTCTATCGTGCTTTCAACAGACAGACAGACAGACGGACAGAAATGGCTAGATCGTCTTAGACTTTAATGAGGACCCAGAATATATATACTTTTGTGGGTCTATGACCAATATTTCGATGTGTTACAAACGGAATGACAAAATCAATATACCCCCCATCCTTTTTGATGGTGGGTATAAAAATAGGGTGTTATTTCATTTTAATTTAGGAAGTTAATTCATATCGTTAGGGCTTTTTTTATTTTTAAATTAGGGAGTTATTTCATATTGAAATAATCCCCAAATGTAAGGTTATTTAATTTTTTTTTTGGTAAGTTATTTCGTGGGGAGTTATTTCATAACGCCGAAATAAGTTCCCATTTAAAAATTCGACATCTGGAGATTGGCGTCATGAAATAACTCCCCACGAAATAACTCCCCAAAACAAAAATGAAATAAGTCCCTAAAAATTTATTCAGAAAGCAAAAACAACGAAATTTTAATTAATTTTTTGGGGCATTATTTCACATTTAAAATGGGGAGTTATTTCATTATGAAATAATTCCTCAAAATTCAAAAATGAAATAAATCCCTAAAAATATTTTTGGGGAGTTATTACATTATATTACTTTTATAACTCGACATAAAAAAAATATGTCTGATAGCAGGCCTTCGGCCGGGCGCAAGGGTTTCATCCTCTGGAGTACATTGGACACCGGCTTCGCTAAGAATACACTCTCCCTGTGTCAAGAGTGTTCAGCCTTAGGCCGGCTATTTAGGAAATATTTACTAAGCGAAGCCGGTGATGGTCATATTATAGAGTGGTAAATCCTTCCGTCTGGCCGTAGGCCGGCTATTTAGAAAATATTTGTTAAGCGAAGCCGTTGTTGGACATACCATAGAGTAGAATGTCCTTGCGCCCGGCCGCAGGCCTGCTATTAAGGGAATCTTTATTAAGCGATTAAACTGAATTAATTAAACTTCGAAGCCCCACTCGAAAATGTGAGCGAACTGCTTTTTTAGAAATATCACTGAAACCGACTTGTTCCATAACTTGTTATTTTTAAATGGGAACTTATTTCATTTTAAAATTAGGGATTTGTTTTATGTGAAATAAAGGAATTTATTTCATTTCGTTGGAGTGTTTTTTCATTCTTAAATTGGGGAATTATTTCATAATGAAAAAAGTCCCCAAATTTGAGGACTTATTTCATTTTTGTTTTGGGGAGTTATTTCATGACGCCCCGGAGCTTAATAACATTATTTAAATTGTGCTTCCGTAATGACGCTATCATTTAGAAATCATATATACCTTTTATGGAGATTTGGCCAATTATTGGCCAATCCGAACAGAATGATTTATCGATAAAAAAAAACACACTCTGTCGGATTTTATACGTATATACTTATATTTTAATGAAATATATTGGAAAAAGCGACTGAAGGAAATGGACCTTATATGAGAGCTATGACAAATTATGCATTGATCCTAAATTTAAAAAAAAAAGATTTCTTATATACAAAATTTTATTCCGATATCTGTATGTATCAATGAAATATGTGATTTTCTGAATTGGATCTGATATGACAGATTTGACCAATTATGGACCGATCCGAAATTTATTTATATAGCTTATTTATAAAATATCTTTATTTTTTAATTGGATATTTGCATTTAAATGATTTTCGGAAAAGGGTCTTATATGGGAGACCAATTATAGACCCATCCGGAAAAAATCTCGCAGGATGTTTTATACCTACTTTAAACACATTCATGACGAATTTTTTACCGATATTTTCATTATACCCTATATATTGACCCATACGGAAAAAATCTTGCAGGGTGTTCTAGCTCCCATACAAAGTCCCCCTTCAGAAAATTACTTGAATGTCCAAAATTAACTTATCAACAAAATATCGCCATGAAATTCAGCACAAATAAATATTATATAAATATCAATACATTTACAAAACTTTATCGGGCGTGGTCCATATTTGCCCCTCTTTCAGAAAATTAGTTTTTCATTCATTAATAGCTTAAATGTATCGGAACAAGTTAATGTTGAAGATAAATGCTTTATTATGAAAAATAAATCACATTTAATATTTATAACTGGTGTAGGGTGTCATATGGTCAGTCACGCCCGATTATAATTTCTTACTCGTTCAGATATGAAATATGTGCGTTTACGAGGTTATCGGAAATGGGCCTTATATGGGAGCTATGCCCAATTATGGACCATTCCGAAAAATATTTTGTTAAGTGATATACAGTGGTCGACAAAACAATGGAAACTTTTTCAAATATTTCAGAAATGGTCCAAATTCTAAAATTGTTATTAATATATTATTAATGATATACCCTCCACCACCATGAGTAGCGATAGAGGGTAAATATACGTTTGTCATTCCAAAAATATTCATCTGAGACCCAACAAAGTATATATATTCTGGATCCTTATGAAATTCAGAGTCAATTTAGCTGTGTCCATACGTCTGTGTGTCTGCCTCAAAACTAAGTAAAATAAATCAGCCAAATTCACTGAAAATATTCACTATTATCCTAAGCAGTTTTGTATTGAAAATCAGCCAAATCGGTCCACAACGTAAAAAGTTATGAGTAAAAATTTCAGACTACCTCGAATAAAATTTAATTTTTTTCCTAATTCTTGAGTAGTTTTCACAGAAACTACTAAAGATAACGGAATGAATTTTGTCACACGTTATTTTATTTACAGAAATCATATTACCAACGTAGATCTGTATAGGTCGATATTGGTCACAGCTCCCATATACGGTCGACTTTCGAAAAGTACTTAAATACAAATAACTAATAAAGAAATAAAGATATTCAACATAAATATGTTTTGTGTATACATATATCACTCTGCAAAATATATTTTGGATCGGTCCATAATTGGGCACAGATCCCATATAAAGCCCATTTCCGATAACCGAATGAAGATATCGGTATAAAATTAGTCATGAGTGTATGTTAAAGTAGATATGAAACACCCTGCAAAATGTTTCGGATCGGTCCATAATCAGTCACAGTTCCCATATAAGGACCATTTCCGAAAATCGCTTAAATACAAATATCCAATTAAGAAATAAAGATATTTTAAAAATAGGCTATATAAATAAGTTTTTTTCGGATCGGTCCATAATTGTTCATATCTGTCATATAAGATACTTTTCAGAAAATCGCATAATTCATTGATAAATAAAGATATCGGAATAAGTATTTTTGTGTATATAAGAAATCTTTTTTTTTATACCCTCCACCACCATCATTGGCGATAGAGAGTATATATAACTTTGTCATTCCGTGTGTAACATCAAGAAATATTCATCTGAGACCCAACAAAGTATATATATTCTGGGTCCTTATGAAATTCTGAGTCCGTCCGTCTGTTTAAAACAATTTAAAACAACTCCGAAAAAAATAAGCATTTTTTACACATTCTGATGTAATTTTCTCCAAAACTATGCAAGATAATTTCATGAAAGTCATCAAACGTTCGTTCCTACACAAGATATTGATTCCTGCTGAAAATTCCCAGAATCGGTCCATAATTTCATATACCTCTCATACAAAAGTACATATTCCCGGAAAATGAGTTTTTTGTTAATAACTTCCGTTAGAATGTTGATATCTTCACAAAATTTTACAAATTAAAATCTTATGTCAATGGAATTCATTGGGAGAAAACATTTTTTGGATCGGTCCATAATTGGACATAGCTCCCATACAAGGTCCCCTCCCGAAAATCACTTAAACGCTCATAACTCATTACTAAATTAAGATATCCATATAAAATTTGGAATAAGTATTGCTCATATGCAATACTTATTCCAATAAATATCCATATAAAATTCGGTACAAGTATTGCTCTCATATACAGAAATATTTTTATGCAATTATTTTGCGATCGGTCCATAATTGGTCATAGCTCCCATACAAGGACCCTTAACGAAAATCACTTAAATGCGCATAACTCATTACAAAATTAAGATATCCATATAAAATATGGAATAGGTATTGCTAATATGCACAGAAATATTACTATGAAATATTTTTCCGATCGGTCTATAATTGGTCATAGCTCCCATACAAGGTCCCTTCCCGAAAATTACTTAAACGCACATAACTCATTACTAAATAAAGATATCCATATAAAATTTGGTACAATTATTGCTCTCGCATACAGAAATATTACTATGAAATTTTTTTCCGATCGGTCCATAATTGGGCATAGATCCCATACAAGGTCCCCTCCCGAAAATCACTTAAACACACATAACTTATTACTAAATCAAGATATCCATATAAAATTTGGTATAATTATTGCTTACATATACAGAAATATTACTATGAAATTTTTTTCCGATCGGTTTATAATTGGTCATAGGTCCCATACAAGGTTCCCTCCCGAAAATCACCCATACAAAAGTACATATTCCCGGAAAATGAGTTTTTATACCCACCATCAAAAAAGATGGGGGGTATATTGATTTTGTCATTCCGTGTGTAACACATCGAAATATTGTTCACAGACCCCATAAAGTATATATATTCTGGGACCTCGTAAGATTCTAAGACTATCTAGCTATGTCCGTCCGTCTGTCCGTCTGTCTGTTGTTGGCACGATAGCGTCCACAAAAAAAGAGATATTGAGATGAAATTTTCCCAAAATATTTTTTATTGATCAGAAATATTTGGTATTGAAAATGGGCAAAATCGGTCAACGATTTCACATAGCCCCCATACAAATGTACCCCCCGGAATATTGTATAAAGAGCTTCAAACATTCACAAATTCGTTGTTTATGAAGCAAATGGCACAAAATTTCGCATAAGTCAGTTTTTTGACCTCCGAAATAAAATTCTGAATTATGTCGGACATAGGACCACAATTGGCCCTAACCCCCATATAAGGCCCCCTTTTGAAAATTACTATAATTCTGATTACCGGCTTAAACATACGAATATAGCGATGAAATTTAACTCACATAGGTTTCATGCAAGGCAATATCTCTTCACCAAACTATATGTGGATCGGTCCATAATTGACCCTACCCCGCATATAAGGTCCCCTTCAGAAAATGACTTTAACGCTCATTATTGGCGTAAAAATACAAGTATAGCGATGAAATTTGACATAAGTAAGTTCTATACGAGTAAAAATCTCTCCACAAAATTCTATGTGGATCGGTCCATAATTGACCCTACCCCCCATATAAGGTCCCCTCCATAAAATTACTTCAACGCTCATTATTGGCGTAAAATACGAGTATAGCGATGAAATTTCACAGAAGTATGTTTTATATGAGCCAAAATCTCTCTACAAAATTGTATGTGGATCGGTCCATAATTGGCCCTACCCCCCAATAAAATGGTCCCCTTTTGAAAATGACTATAATGCTGATTACTGGCTTAAACATACGAACGTAAGTTTCATGCAAGCCAATATCTCTCCACCAAACTATATGTGAATCGGTCCATAATTGACCCTACCCCCCATATAAGGTCCCCTCCATAAAATGACTTTAACGCTCATTATTGGCGTAAAACTACGAGTATAGCGATGAAATTTGATATAAGTAAATTTTATACGAGTGAAATTCTCTCCAATAAATTTTATGTGGATCGGTCCATAATTGACCCTACCCCCCATATAAGGTCCCCTTCAGAAAATGACTTTAAGGCCCATTACTGATTTAAAAAAAAAACAGTATAGCAATGAAATTCGACTCAAGTAAGTTCCTTGCAAGCCAAAATCACTTAACCAAATTTTTTGTGGATCGGGCCTTAACTGAACAACCCCCCCCACATATAAGGTCCCCATCAGAAAAATAATTTAACGCTCATTACTGGCTTAAACGAGTAAAGCGATGAAATTCGATATAAACGTGACCTGTATGAACCAAGATTGTTCTACAAAATTTTACGAGGATCGGTCTATAATTGGCCCTCCCCCATATAAGGCCCCTTCAGAAAATGACTTTAAAACTCAGTACTGGCTTAAAAATGCTAGTAGATCAATGAAATTCGACATAAACTAGTTTTGTTTGATCTAACATCTCTCTACAAAATGTTGTGGGGGTCGACCCATAATTGACCCTACCCATTTAAGGTCCCCATCAGAAAAATACTTTAACGCTTATTACTGGCTTAAAAATGCGAGTACAGCGATGGAATTCGACACTGATAAGTCTCTACCAATTTTTATGATGATCAGTCCATAATTACCCCACCGAAAATGATTACAATGCTCATTACTGGTTGGAAATTTTACATGAATATGATTCGTTCTACGAGATTTAAGGATGATCGGTTCATAATTAATCTTTTCCCCCATACAAGGTCCCCTTAAGGAAATTACTTTAACTGCCTGAAAATACGGATACTGCAATGCAATTCGACATAAACTGAACTGAAATCTTCCTACCGACTTTTATGAGAATTCATCCATATATGTATAAATAACCCTACTCCCTATACAAATTATTATTTTTAATTCGAAAGAGCACTGTCAATAGTTGAACCCCCATTAATAGACCCATTTCAAATATTACCGTGATGTTCACATTAGTATCGATATATAATAATAAAATATTCAAAATATCAAAGTTTATTTAAATGGCAGTAATTTGATGGTGGGTATATAAGATTCGGCATAGCCGAATATAACACTCTTACTTGTTTGTTAATAACTTCCGTTAGAATGTTGATATCTTCACAAAATTTTATAAATTAAAATCTTATGTCAATAGAATTCATTGGGAGAAAACATTTTTTGGATCGGTCCATAATTGGTCATAGCTCCAATACAAGGTCCCCTCCCGGAAATCACTTAACCACACATAACTCATTACTAAATTAAAATATCCATATAAAGATTGGTACAAATATAGCTCATATGCACAGAAATATTACTATGAATTTTTTTTCCGATCGGTCCATAATTGGTCACAGCTCCCATACAAGGTCACCTCCCGAAAATCACTTAAATGCACAATATTCATTGCCAAATAATGATATAGATACAGAATTTTGAAATTTTGTCTTTATATACATAATTGGTCCTAGCTCCCATACAAGGTCCTTTTACGAAAATCTCTTAAACGCACATTACTCATTACCAAATAAAGCTATTGATACAAAATTTGGCACAAATATTAGTTTGGTATACAAAAATCCTATTTCAAGATTTTTTCATGATCGGTCTATAACATGGATGCAGTCGGTCCCATGCAAGTGTCCCTTCAGAAAATCACTTGAACACACATTACTTATTACTAAATTACGATATAGATACAAAATTTGACTGAAATATAGTTTTTATGTACAGAAATTTTGCTTAAAGAATATTTTACGATCGGTCTATAATTGGTCATATCTCCCATACTAGGTCCTGCCCCTAAAAACAATTTGTGTAGAAGAAAATTATATATATGTATTTTGAAAATCCTTAAATCTTTCACACACATGCATACATGCACATTATTAAATATCGCAAAAGCATATCTAAGGGCGCTATACAAATATAAAAGAAAATGGGGTTTGTAATGTTCAACAAATCTTGGAATTGTAACAGATTTAAGCTGTTTAAATCTTGGTGTTTTTCTATTTAAGACATGAGAAAACTTATTTCTACAAATATTTGATCAATTAACAAGTTAGAGTGCTATATTCGGCTGAGCCGAATCTTAAATACCCTCCACCAGCTACTTTTATATTAATACTTTTCTAATTGATCAAATATTTGTAGAAATAAGTTTTCTCATATCTTAAATAGAAAAATCCCTAGATTCAAACAGCTCAAATCTATTACAATTCCAAGATTTATTGAACATTACCAACGCTTGGCGATTTTTATTAATTTGCATGTATGCATGTGTGTGAAAGATTTAAGGATTTTCAAAATACATATATATATTTTTTTTCTACACAAATTGATAATGCAACTAGTTAAATACGGTTTTAGGGGCAGGACCTAGTATGGGAGATATGACCAATTATAGACCGATCGTAAAAAATTCTTTAAGCAAAACTTCTGGACATGAAAGCTATATTTCAGTAAAATTTTGTATCTATATCGTAATTTAGTAATAAGTAATGTGTGTTATGAACCGATCGTGCAAAAATCTTGAAATAGAATTTTTGTATCAATAGCTTTATTTGGTAATGAGTAATGTGCATTTAAGAGATTTTCGAAAGAGGACCTTGTATGAGAGCTATGACCAATTATGGATCGATCGGAAAAAAATTTCACAGTAATATTTCTGTATGTGAGAGCAATACTTGTACCGAACTATATATGGATATTTTAATTTAGTAATGAGTGACGTGCGTTTAAGTGATTTTCGGGAGGGGACCTTGTATGGAAGCTATGACCAATTATGGACCGATAGGAAAAAAAATTCCACAGTAATATTTCTGTATATGTGAGCAATACCTGTACCAAATTTTATGTGGATATCTTAATTTAGTAATGAGTTATGTGCGTTTAAGTGATTTTCGGGAGGGGACCTTGAGTGGGAGCTATGACCAATTATGAACCGATCGGAAAAAAATTTTACAGTAATATTTTTGTGCATATGAACAATACTTGTACCAAATTTTATATAGATATCTTAATTTGTTAATGAGTTATGTGCGTTTAAGTGATTTTCGGGAGGGGACCGTGTATGGGAGCAATGACCAATTATGGACCGATCAGAAAAGAAATTCTCAGTAAAATTTCTGTATGTGAGAGTAATACATGTACCAAATTTTATATGGGTATCTTAATTTTGTAATGAGTTATGCGCGTTTAAGTGGTTTGTATGGGAGCTATGACCAATAATGGACCGATCGGAAAAAAATTTCACAATAATATTTCTGTGCAGATGAGTAATACTTGTACCAAATTTTATATGGATGTCTTATGTAAGTAATGAGTTATGCGGGTTTAATTGATTTTCGGGAGGAGACCTTGTATGGGAGCTATGACCAATTATGGACCGATGGAAAAAAAAATTTCACAGTAATACTTCTGTATGTGAGGGCAATACTTATACCAAATTTTATATAGATAACTTGATTTAGAAATGAATTATTTGCGTTTAAGTTATTTTCGGGAGGGGACCTTGTATGGGAGCTATGTCCAATTATGGACCGATCAAGAAAATGTTTTCTCTGAATGAATTCTATTGATATAAGATTTTTATTTGTAAAATTTTGTAAAGATTTCGACATTGTGACGGAAGTTATCAACAAAAAACCCATTTTCCGGGAATATGTACTTTTGTATGGGAGGTATATGAAATTGTGGACCGATTCTGGCAAGTTTAAGCAGGAGTCAAGCTCTTGTGTAGAAACGACTGTATGCTGATGTTTATGGAATTATCTTTCATAGTTTTCGAGAAAATTACACCAGAATGTGTAAAAAATGCTTATTTTTTTCGATATTGTTTCAAATTTTGATTCATAACTTTTCCCGGTGAGAACCGATTTTGCTCATTTTCAACACCAAACTGCCTAGGACAATAATAAATATTTTGGGTGAATTTCGTTAATTTTTGTTGCTTCGTGTTAACGTGAGAATGTTTTATACAGACAGACGGACGGACGGACAGACGGACATAGCTAAATCGACTCAGAATTTCATAAGGTCCAAGAATATATATACTTTGTTGGGTCTCAGATGAATATTTCTTGGTGTTACACACGGAATGACAAAGTTATATATACCCTCTATCACCACTGATGGTGGTGGAGGGTATAAAAACTGAATCTATCTATATATATAAAAATGAATGTGTGTTTGTATGTATGTTTGTGCTTTATAGACAGCTAAACGGCTGAACCGATTTCCTTGAAATTTTCAGAGTGTCTTCAGCTATGTCCGGAAAGAACTACAGGCTACCTTTTGTTTTGGAATTTCAAGTAGGCGAGGTGCCACGCCCACCTACAAAATAAGTATTAAAAGTCGCATATCTCAGAAATTGCAACAGCTAGAGTCCTCAAATTTTATATGAACAACTTTGACATTCATATGAAAACGTGTTGACAAAATTGGCAGCATACCTACAGTGGGCGTGGCACCTCCCATATAAAGAAAATCTTAAATTAGTATATCTGAGAAAATATAACAGCTAGAGTCCTCAAATTTTTTCGGAGCCACTGTAGTATCGACATGAATATTTAGGACGGACTACCAATAGGGGGCGTGGCATCTCCCATAGGAATTAAATACCAAAATTCGTTTATCTGGAAAACTATTGGAGTTATAATATTAAAATTTTGCAGGAAGACCATTAACATCCATATGAATATTTGCGAGAAAAGTGGGCGGACTTTCATAAGCGGCGCTTGGTACCTCCCATATGAATCTATCTATCTTCTATCGATATATATATATATATATATATATATATATATATATATATATATATATATATATATATATATATATATATATATAAATGAAAGTGTGTTTGTATGTATGTTTGTTTGTTTGTGCTTTATAGACTGCTAAACTGCAGGATCGATTTTCCTGAAATTTTCACAGTTTCTTCCTGTATGTCTGGAAGGAACTATTGGCTACTTTTTATGTTAAAATTTCCAGTGGGCGACGTTCCACGCCCATATTAAGAAAATATTAAATTAGTATATCTGAGATAATAAACAGCTAGAGTCTTCAAATTTTGTCGGAGCAACTTTAGTATCAATATAATTATTTAAGACAAAAAGTGGGAATAGCATTAGGGGGCGTGGCACCTCCCATATAGATTAAATACAAAAATTCGTTTATCTTGGAAACTATTACAGTTAGAACATTAAAAATTTGCAAGAGTAACTTTAAAATCCATGTAAACATTTTGGGAAATAAATTGGCGGACTACCCATGAGGGGAGCAGCACCTCCCATATTAATACAATACAAAAATTAGTTTATCTGGGAAACTAATTGAACTAAATTCTTCAAATTTTGCACTAAGAACTTAAATATTCATCTGAACATTTTGGAGAAAAAAGAGCGGACTTTCGTCATGGGGGGCTTGGATATAAATTAAATAGAAAATAGAATAGAGCTAGAATCTTCAAATTGTAATTGAAGAACTTTGACATTCATGTGAACATTCAGAGAATAATGGGCGGACTTTCAATGGGGAGCTTGGCACCTCACATATGAATTAAATACAAAATTTCGCTTATCAGGGAGGGAACAAGATTCTTCAAATTTAGCAAGAAGAACTTTTTAGACATATGTACATTTTGAAGAAAACAAAAAGGCGGACTTTCATCTGGGGGTTGTGAGTTCTGAGTGAGTATCTGAGAAACTATTAGAGCTAGAATCTTCAAATTCTACATGAAGATCTTTGACATTCATGTGAACATTTAGAAAATAACGGGCGGACTTTCAATGGGGTTTTTTTAAATTTGTCATCGATTACATTAAAATCTTAATTAACGTTCGGAAAAATTGTATCTCTGGAAAACATTACAGTTAGAATCTTCAAAATTATTAAGAAGATTTTTTATTTATATTGCTTTTAGGGTAGCATAGCATACTGGGTATAGCTAGGATTGATATAAAATTACTGTTTTATTTTAGGTATTTTTTTAAATAAACCACATCAAAATTGTTTTTTCCTTTTTCCATTAAAGAATATTAATTTTTCAAACTCATTCCCCGGACTTTATATCAGTGAATTAATTCCCACAAAAATTCTGGGACACATTTCCTTTTTATTACAATAGTAACCAAAACAATGTGATGCATATGTAAAATAATAGCGCAATAATTACGAGAAATTCATATGCCGAAGCTAGAAAAAAAACATATGTAGGTATGTGTGCATGTACATACCCTGCCAGCAATTTTGTAGTCGACTACGAGAAAAATTCACTTCAAGTTTACTTTTACAGACTGACTATAATTAACTACAATGTAATTCAGAGCTGTCCCGAAATTTTGTATTTGGCAACGTAAAGAACCGACTTTTAAAGACTAACTACAAGCTACCTATCATGTAATGCAGAAGTGTCCCAAAATTATCTGGAGAGAATTAATAAGAGAATAACATGTTTTCTCTTGTTTCTCTATTATTATGATTTTATTTGTTAACTTTAGTAGACTGACTATAAACGAACAACAATGTAATGCAGAAATGTTCCAAAGTTAGATATTTATAACGTAAACAACCTACTTTTAAAAACTAGCTACAAGCTAACTATTATATAATGCAGGAGTACCCCAAAATTATCTGGAGATCATTTTGTTTCGACATGTTTTCTCATGTTTCTTTATTATTCGGAATTTTGTTTTACATTTTTGGCATTTTGTACACGTGTGAAATTAGAGTCAGTAAATTGGAAAAATTAATTATAAAATGTTAAATATTTCAAAACTCGGTCCCTTAATTCTAAATTCTGCTGATTAATACTGTAAATATAATACATTAATAGTAAACATATAACATTTTTAAATTTTAGATTTGGATCAATGGAAATCATTTAAATAATTAACAATTCATAATTTTATGGATACTGGTGTTATTATTAGTTCCACTGCAGAAAACTGATGTGTATTAATTTTAACGAACTAATATCATAACTTGTATTAAAGCGATATGTAATTTAGATAACTAATAGTTAAATTTTAAATATATTTAATTAATTAATACAGTAGGGAATACAAAAGAAAACTATTACTTGACTTTTCTGCAACTGACTTTAAGTTAGTTAATAAAGAGTTAACTTTAAGCTAATTTTTTAGTAACTAACTTTAAGATAGTTAAAAAGTCATGCAGAGTCGGACAATTGACTACTGCGTAGGACATCGCCATGTTAAAATAGTCAGCTTAAGTTAGTTAATAAAGAGTTAACTTTAAGCTAATTTTTTAGTAACTAACTTTAAGCTAGTTGAAAAGTCATGCAGAGTCGGATAATTGACTACTGCGTATGACATCGCCATGTTAAAATAGTCAGTCGGCTCCATTAAAAATAATCCAAGAATCAACCATAACTAGTTGATGAAAAAGTCAGCTTTTAATGCATGTAAAGTTAGTTGAGTTGCTGGCAGGGTAACAACAAGTGCACAAAAACAGATATAAATAGATGTAAATATGTGTGAAGCAATAACAAAAAACACATTCGTCATAAAAATGACCTGTAACAGTACTTCTCTTTCTTACCTTATCCTTTTACGCACATTCCTTAACGCATTCGTCATAAAAATGACCTGTAACAGTACTTCTCTTTCTTACCTCAACTTTTACGCGCATTCCTTAACGCTGGTTTACGCAAGGTCATTTTTATACCCTCCACCACCATCAGTGGTGATAGAGGGTATATATAAGTTTGTCGTTCCGTGTGTAACACCAAGAAATATTCTTCTAAGACCCAACAAAGTATATATATTCTGGATCCTTATGAAATTCTGAGTCGATTTAGCTATGTCCGTCTGTCTGTGTAAAACACGCTCACGTTAAAACTAAGCAAAGGAAATCAACCAAATTCACCCAAAACATTTATTGTTATTCTAAGCAGTTTGGTATTGAAAATCAGCAAAATCGGTTTACAACGTAAAAAGTTATGAGTAAAAATTTCAGACTACTTCGAAAAAAATTACGTTTTTTTTCTAATTGTTTTGAAGTTTTCTCAGAAACTACTAAAGATATTTCGATGAATTTTGTCACACATTATTTTTTCAGGGCAGTGATCAATTGTGTTCAAAATCTTTACAATCGATCCAATATTTCCCATAGCTCCAATACAAAGTTATATATTCCCGGAAATTAGTTTATCGTTAATAACTCCCTCAAATATATCGGTATCAACACAAAATTTTGTACATGCAAATATAATATGAACAGAATCATACCATTAACGTAGATCTCAGTCGGTCCAAAACTGGTCATAGCTCCCATATAAGGTCCACTTCCGAAAATCACTTAAACGCATATATTTCATTGAATTATAAAGCTATCGGGATAAAATTCGACACAAATATGTTCTGTATACATACAAATCATTCTAACAAATTTTTTACGGATCGGTCCATTTTTGGTCATAGCTCCCATATAAGGCCCACTTCCGAAAATCACTTAAAAACACATATTTCATTGTCAAATAAAGTTATCGTAATAAAATTCGACTTAAATATATTTTGTCTAAATATGAATAACTCTACTAATTTTTTTTCCGCATGGGCCCATAATTGGTCATAGCTCTCATATAAGGTCCACTTCCGAAAATCACTTAAACGCATATATTTTATTGAATTCTAAAACTATCGAGATAAAATTCGACTTGAATATGTTTTGTGTACATTCAAATCATTCCACTAAATTTTTTATGGATCGGTCCATTATTGGTCATAGCTCCCATATAAGGCACACTTCCGAATATCGCTTAAAAGCTCATATCTCATTATCAAATAAAGCTATCTTGATAAAATTCGACACAAATATATTTTGTCTTTATATGAGTCACTCTACGAAATTTTTTCCGGATAGGCTCATAATTGGTCATAGCTCCAATATAAGGACCACTTCCGAAAATCACTTAAACGCATATATTTCATTAAATTCTAAGGGTCTTATTCATAAACTTTTATCAAAGGTTTATAAATCAAATTTTCATACAAAATTTGTACTATAAACCTTTGATAAATGTTTATGAATAAGGCAGTAAAGCTATAAGGATAAAATTCGACACAAATATGTTTTGTGTTCATATAAATCATTCTACCACTTTTTTCCTGGATCGGTCCATTATTGGCCATAGCTCCGATATAAGTCCCACTTCTAAAAATCACTTAAAGGCACATATTTCATTGTCAAATAAAGTTATCTTGGTAAAATTCGACACAAATATGTTTTGTCTTTATATGAATCACTCTACGAATTTTTATTAGGATAGGCTCCCATAGAGGGTCCACTTTGAATAATAAAGCTATCGGGATAAACATGAATATGTTTTGTGAGCATATAAATCATTCTACCAAATTTTTTCCGGATTGGTCCATATATGGTAATATCTTCTATATAAGGTCCACTTCAAGAAAATCACTTAAACGCACATATTTCATTATCAAATAAAGATATCTTGATTTCTGTAAGGTCATAGCTCCTATACATATTAGAGTTCTGCATCGAATAACTTATCTCATCGGTCGATAATTGGTCACAACTCCCATGTAAGGACCATTTCCGAAAATTACTCAAATGCACATTGAAAATCAAAGTTATCGGGATAAAATTCGACACAAATGTGTATATTGTATTTATATATATATTCTTTTTTTCCGGATCGGTCCATAAGTTGTCTTAGTTCTCATAAAAAATAAAATTCAAAATGAGTATGTTCTGACTACAGATAAATCATTCTGTTAACATGTTTTTGAACTGGCCTATTAATATAAATATTTCTGGACCTAATTAAAATTAGTTTGGCATTTGCATAAATGTTAATACCCTCAATACGGAAACAAAAATTTTGCCAAGTTTTCTAAAGATTAGATAATTAAATGGGTTTTAATAAAAAGTAGCTTGCTGGTGGAGGGTATTTAAGATTCGGCATAGCCGAATATAGCACTCTAACTTGTTTAAATTTGTCATCGATTACATTAAAATCTTAATTAACGTTCGGAAAAATTGTATCTCTGGAAAACATTACAGTTGGAATCTTCAAAATTATTAAGAAGATTTTTTATTTATATTGCTTTTAGGGTAGCAAAGAACACTGGGTATAGGGAGTAGTTTATATTATTAAGATTTATTTTATTTTCAGCTTTCAAAAAACATATGGTTTTTGTTTACGTATTTAAAGCAATGATGCACACTTTATAGCAATAAAAGCGACGCACTTTCCAAAATCGCACATCAAATTTTTCGCATGAAAAACCCATACTTTTTCGCAACTTTAAACAGAGTACCTGGCTATATACAAAAATGTTACTGTCAAATATTTTTCCGATCGGTCCATAATTGGTCATAGCTGCCATACAAGGTCCCTTCCCGAAAATCACTGCTCTTATATACAGAAATGTTACTGTGAAATTTCTTTTCGATCGGTCCATAATTGGTCAAAGCTCCCGTAGAGAAAATCACTTAAACGCACAATATTCATTACCAAAGAATGATACAGATACAGAATTTAGCCACAATTTTGCCTTTATATACATTAATGTTACTATAGAATACCCAACAAAGTATATATATTCTGGGTCCTTATGAAATTCTGAGTCGATTTAGCTTTGTCCGTCCGTCCGTCTGTCTGTGTAAAACACGCTCACATTAAAACGAAGCAATGGAAAGTAACGAAATTCAGCAAAAATATTCACTATTATCCGGTACAGTTTGGTATTGAAAATGAGCAAAATCGGTTCACATCGGGAAAAGTTATGAATCAAAATTTAAAACAACTCCGAAAAAATAAGCATTTTTTATACATTCTGATGTAATTTTCTCGAAAACTATGCAAGATAATTTCATGAAAGTCATCATACATTTGTTTCTACACAAGATCCTGATTTCTGCTGAAAATTGCCAGAATTGGTCCATAATTTCATATACCTCCCATACAAAAGTACATATTCCCGAAAAATTAGTTTTTTGTTAATAACTTCCGTCAGAATGTTGATATCTTCACAAAATTTTACAACTTAAAATCTTATGTCAATAGAATTCATTGAGTGAAAACAATTTCTGGATGAATCCAGAATTCGACATAGCTCTCATACAAGGTCCCCTCTCAAAAATCACTTAAACGCGCATAACTCATTACTAAATTAAGATATCCATACAAATTAAGATTCCATAATTGGTCATAGCTCCCATACAAGGTCCCTTCCCGAAAATCACTTAAACGCGCATAACTCATTACTAAATTAAGATATCTATATAAAATTTGGTACAAGTATTGCTCTCACACACAGAAATATTGCTATGAAATTGTTTTCCGATCGGTCCATAATTGGTCATAGCTTCCATACAAGGACCCTTCCCGAAAATCACTCAAACGCGCATAATTCATTACTAAATTAAGATATCCATATAAAATTTGGTACAAGTATTGCTCATATGCACAGAAATATTACTATGAAATTTTTTTCCGATCGGTCATAGCTCCCATACAAGGTCCCCTCCCGAAAATCACTTAAACGCACATAACTCATTACTAAATTGAAATATCCATATAAAGTTAAGTACAAGTCTCTCACATACAGAAATATTACTGTGAAATTTTTTTCCGATCGGTCCATAATTGGCCATAGCTCCCATACAAGGTCCTTTCCCGAAAATCACTTAAACGCGCATAACTCATTACTAAATTAAGATATCCATATCAAATTTGGTACAGGTATTGCTCATATGCACAGAAATATTACTGTGAAATTTTTTCCGATCGGTCCATCCTTGGTCATAGAATTTTGAAATTTTGTATTTATATCCATAATTGGTCATAGCTCCCATACAAGGTCTTAAGCGCCCATTACTCATTACCAAATAAAGCTATTGATACAAAATTTGCCACAAATATTAGTTTGGTATACAAAAATTCTATTTCAAGATTTTTTTTTAGATCGGTCCATAACATGGGTGCGGTCGGTCCTATGCAAGATTCCCTTCAGAAAATCACTTGTACACACATTACTTATTACTAAATTACGATATAGATACAAAATTTGACTGAAATATAGCTTTTATGTACAGAACTTTAGCTTAAAGAAGTTTTTACGATCGGTCTATAATTGGTCATATCTCCCATACTAGGTCCCGCCCCTAAAGCACTTTAACCGTATTATCAATCATTATCAATTTGTGTAGAACAAAATTATATATATGTACAGTAGTTTTCCGATTTAACGACCATTCAATTCTACGAACATCGCATTTAACGAACAAGCTAATTTTTCCTATTGACTACCTTAAATAACGAATGAAACTTGTTTTTTGTACTCTGTTTAACGAACTAATAAAAATATTATTATTTAAATGAAGATAAAATGACATTTATCAAAAATAACAAATAACCTAAGTTGTAGCGGTGCTTTTATACCCAAAACTGTAACACGTTCTGGGTTCTTATTAAATTTTAGTTCGATGTAGCTATGTCCGTCCGTCCTTCAGATAATGACTTTAACGCTCATTACTCGCTTAACAATACGATTAAATTCGATTCAAACATGTTCTATACTAACCGAAATCTCTAACAAATTTTATGGGAATCGGTCCATAATTGACCTTACCCTCCATATCAGGCCCCTTAAGAAAATTACTTCAACGCTCATTACTCGCTTAAAAATACGAGTATAGCGATGAACTTCGAGAAATAGCTTTAACGCTCATGACTGAATTAAAAATACAGCGATGAAATTCGACACAAATATGGTTTGAAGGTGGGTATAAAAGATCCGGAACTTTGTGTTTTGTGCTATTTTTATAAAAAAAAAGAATTAATTTTTATAAAATACCTATTTTTAATTATTTTCCTACCAAAAACCCATGTTTTAGTTAGTACTGCATATAACGAACTTTTCAATTTTACGAACAGGCCTGACAACATATGGGTTCGTTAAATCGGAAAACTACTGTATTTTCAAAATCCTTAAATCTTTCACACACATGCATATATGCACATTATTAAATATCGTTAAAGCATATTTTAGGGCGCTATAAAAATATAAAAGAAAATGTAATGTTCAATAAATTTTGGAATTGGAACAGATTTAAGCTGTTTAAATCTTGGGGTTTTTCTATTAGTGGTGATAGAGGGTATATATAACTTTGTCATTCCGTGTGTAACACCAAGAAATATTCATTTGAGACTCAACAAAGTATATTTATTCTGGGTCGTTATGAAATTTTGAGTCGATTTATCTATGTCCGTCTGTCCGTCCGTCTGTCTGTCTGTGTAAAACACGCTCACGTAAAAACGAAGTGAAATAAAGTATTAGAATTAGGCCAGAATATTCCATATTGTCCTAGACAGTTTGTTATTGAAAATGAGCAAAATCGGTTTACATCGCGAAAAGTTATGAATCAAAATTTAAAGCAACTCCGAAAAATATAAGCATTTTTTACACATTCTGATGTAATTTTCACTAAAACTATGCTATATAATTCCATGAAAATCATCATAAATTTGTTTTTATAAGAGAGCTTTTTTCCTGTTGAAAATTGCCGGAATCGGTCCACAATTTCTTATACCTCCCATTCGAAATTACATATTCCCGGAAAATGAGTTTATTGTCAATAACTCCCCTCAGATCCCTCAGAATGTCGATATCTTAACAAAATTTTACAGATTAAAATTCTATGTCAATAGAATTCATATAGAGAAAACATTTTCTAGATCGGTCCATAATTGAACATGGCTCCCATACAACGTCCTCTCCGGAAAATTACTTAAACGCGCATAACTTATTACTAAATTTGGTACAAGTATTTCTCTTATGTACAGAAATATTACTGTGAAATTTTCTTCCGATCGGTCCATAATTGGTCATAGCTCCCATACAAGGTCCTCCCCCGAAAATAACTTAAACTCACATAACTCATTACTTAATTAAGATATCCATATAAAATTTGGTACAAGTATTGCTCTTATATACAGAAAAGTTACTCTGAAATTGTTTTCTCATCGGTTCATAATTGGTCATAGCTCCCATACAAGGTCCCCTGCAGAAAAACACTAAATGGCGCACAACTCATTACCAAATAGTGATATCCATAAAAAAATTTTTCGTAAATACTATTTTTGTACACAGAAATATTATTTCAACATTTTTTCACGATCGGTTCATATTTGGTCATTCGGTTCCCTCCCGAAAATCACTTAAACACACATTACTTATTACTAAATTACGATATAGATACAAAATTTGACTGAAATATAGCCTTTATATACAGAAATGTTACTTAAAGATTTTTTACGATCGGTCCATAATTGGTCATATCTCCCATAGTAGGTCCTGCACCGAAAATTTTAATTTCCTTAAATCTTTCACACAAATTATTAAATATCGCTAAAGCATATCCTAGGGCGCTTTAAAAATATAAAAGAAAATGGCCTTTGTAATGTTCAATAAATCATGCAATTGTTACAGATTTAATCTGTTTAAATCTTGGGGTTTTTCTATTTAAGACATGAGGAATCTTATTTCTACAAATATTTGATCAATTAAAAAAGTATTAATATGAAAGTAGCTGGTGGAGGGTATTTAAGATTCGGTTCAGCCGAATATAGCACTCTAACTTGTTGAAATTAATAAATTGCCCCGAAGACTTTTGCCCTTACACCAGGGGGACTACAATTCAAAGTACGGTGTGACCATTAAATTAATGGTGTGACAATTTAAATTAAATTGAACAGTTCTTTAAATCTACTGCATATGGAAAAAATAAAACAAATAATTTGAAAGCGTCCTTAGTTCCCTACCAGTGATTGAAAGTTCTGATTTCAAAAAAAGTTTCTTAAATTTCTCAAAAAAAGTTTCTTAAATTTTCTACAAATTAGACAAAGTTTTCTAATTTAAGCTCATTTTCAATATCTAAATTTTTAAGGGACTTTTTGGTCCAAAAACTGACTTTAAGGTTTAAAAAAGGCAAAAAATATAGTAACTATTTTATCGTTATTAGCTAAATTTTGATATCTATTTCCAAAAAAAAAGTCATTACAGATAGAAAAATATTCTCTTTACTTTTCGAAGAAACCCGGGCAACAGCGGGGACATGCAGCTAGTTTTTATATATATAGATATGTGATTTTCTTATATGACAGATATGACCAATTATGGAGCTATGACCAATTATGGACCGATCCGAAAAATATTTTTGCAGGGTGATAAATGTATATACAAAACATATTTATGTTGAATATTATTCCAATTTCCGACCTGGAAAATATTTCGCAGGGTCTTTATATATACTTGAAACACATTCATTACGAATTTTATACCGATATTTTCATTCAGTTATGAAATATGTATGTATGTGCGTATACGTGGTTATCGGAAATGGGCCTTATATTGGAGCTATGCCCAATTATGGACCAATACAGATCTACGTTGGTAATATGATTTCTGTTCATATTATATATATGTTAATGTGCAAAATTTCGTGGTGATACCGATATTTTTGCCGAAGTTATCAACGATAAATCTATTTCCGAAAATATGTACCTTTGTATGGGGGCTATGAGAAATTTTGGCTAATTTCATTTACTTAGTTTTAACGTGAGCGTGTTTGAGGCAGACAGACGGACATAGCTAAATCGACTCAGAATTTCATAAGAACCCAGAATATATATATGTACTTTGTTGGGTCTCAGATGAATATTTCTTGGTGTTACACACGGAATGACAAAGGTACATATATATATGCTCCATCACCACTGATGGTGGTGGAGGGTATAATAACTAAGAGAACCCTAAGTGAAAACCTATTTATTAAGAGAACTTTATGTTAAATACACATCACGCACAGAACCAAAAATTTACCTAAATACTTCAAAATGGGTTGTAAATATGACGAAATTTTGTTATACAGCCAACTAAAATTTTATTCCAGCTACAGTTTTATTCGTTAATTTTTTGTATTTTAGTAAATAGTTAATATGAATAAATTTCTTCATATTTACTAATATCGTTGCGTTGTTTAGGGGTGGTAAATATGAAGAAATTTTAGTTAAATTAACTAATATAATTATAATATATAATAATTTGAATATATTTTTTTGTTGTTTTTGAAGAAATTTCTTCAATTTAACTAATGAATTTTGTTCTCATTAATAATATTTTTATTTATAATGAAAAATTGTTCTTAAATTATAAACAGTAAAGTATTTTTATACCCTCCACCACCATGAGTGATGATAGAGGGTATATTCATGGACCTTATGAAATTCTGAGTCGATCTAGCTATGTCCGTCTATCTGTCTGTATAAAACATTCTCACGTTAACACGAAGCGACAAAAATTAACGAAATTCACCCAAAATATTTATTATTTCCTAGGCAGTTTGGTATTGAAAATAAGCAAAATCGGTTCACATCGGGAAAATTTATGAATCAAAATTTAAAACAACTCCGAAAAAAATAAGCATTTTTTACATTCTGATATATTTTCACGAAAACTATACAATATAATTGCATGAAAATTATCATTCATACCTTTCTACACGAGAGCTTGACTACTGCTTAAAAATGCATAGGTCCCTACTAAATTAAGATATCCATATAAAATTTGGTTCAAGTATTGCTCTTGTATACAGAATTTTTTTCCGATCGGGCCATAATTGGTCATAGCTCCCATACAACGTCCCCTCCCGTAAATTACTTAAACGCACATAACTCATTACAAAATTCAGATATCCATATAAAATTTAGTGCAAGTATTGCTCTTATATACAGAAATGTTACTGTGAAATTTTTTTCTGATCGGTCCTTAATTGGCCATGGCTTCCATACAAGGTTTCCTCTCGAAAATCACTTAAACGCACATAACTCATTATCAAATAGTGATATCCATTAAAAATTTTCTCATAAATATTATTTTTGTACACAGAAATGTTATTTAAAATTTTTTCACGATCGGTTCATATTTGTTCATAGCTCCCATACAAGGTTCCCTGCCGAAAATCAGTTAAACGCACATAACTCATTACTAAATATTGATATCGATATATTCAGTACAAATATTTTTTTCACGGTCGGTCCATATTTGGTCATAGCTCCCATACAAGGTCACCTCCAGAAAATAACTTGAAGATACAAAATTTAGCCAACATTTTTTCTTTATATACATTAATGTTACATAATTGGTCATAGCTTCCATACAAGGTACTATTACGCAAATCTCTTAAACGCACAATACTGATTACCAAATAAAGATATTGATACAAAATTTTGCACAAATATTAGTTTTGTATACAAAAATTATATTTTAAGATTTTTTCACTATCGGTTCATAATAAGGGTGCGATTGGTCCCATACAATGTTCCCTTCCGAAAATCACTTAAACACACAATACTTATTACCAAAGTACGATATAGATACAAAATTTGACTGAAATATAGACTTTATATACAGAAATTGGTCATATCTCCCATACTAGGTCCTGACCCGAAAATTTTAATTTCCTTAAATCTTTCACAAAATTATTAAATATCGCTAAATCATATCTTAAGGCGCTTTAAAAATATTAAAGAAAAAGAAATTTGTAATGTTCAACAAATCTTGCAATTGTAACAGATTTAAGCTGTTTAAATCTTGGGGTTTTTCTATTTAAGACATGAGAAAACTTATTTCTACAAATATTTTATCAATTAAAAAAGTATTAATATAAAAGTAGCTGGTGGAGGGTATTTAAGATTCGGCTCAGCCGAATATACCACTCTAACTTGTTATTTCTGTACATTCTGGTACAATCCCGATAAAATTTTGTGAATATATTTATATAATATTTATTGGTGCTGAATTTCATCGCGATATTTGTGTTTATAAGTTAATTTTGGACATTCAAGTAATTTTTCTGAAGGGGACTTTGTATGTGGGCTAGGGTCAAATGAGGCCCGATCTCTATGAAATTTGGAAAGGTCATCAAGGCTTGTATAAAACTTAGTTTTGCCGCTTTTTATCGATATACATGTATATTTAACATAATTATGAGCTCAGAAGCTCATTTCGGGGAATTCTGTTGTATGGGGTCTAAGTGAAATTATGGACGGATTTTAACCATTTTCAATAGACTTCCCTGGGCCAAAAAAGCGTGTGTGCCAAATTTCATCTAATTATCTTGAAAATTGTGACCTGTACCTTGCGCACAGGGTTTACATGGACATCCGGCCAGCCAGACTGACGGACGGAAGGACATAACTTAATCAACTCAGGAAACGATTCTAAGCCGATTGGTATACTTTAAGGTGAAAATAGGACGAATATTTTTGTATGTTACAAACATCAGCACAAACCCAATATACCCTCCTCACTAAAGTAGTGTAGGGTATAACAAGTACACCATGGGTATATTTTGAAAATTATTTATTTTAAATAAAGAAACTTTTAGGCTGAATTTTACCTTAATTCCAATGTATTTAAGCAATTTTTTGATGAAAAACTACATTTCTAGAAGAGGCTTTATATGGGAGTTAGGATCAAATATAGGCCGATCCACAACAAATTGGGAAGAGGGATGTAATTATACCCTACACCACTTTAGTGGGGAGGGTATATTGGGTTTGTGCTGATGTTTGTAACAGACAAAAATATTCGTCCTATACTCACCTTAAAGTATACCAATCGGCTTAGAGTCGATTAAGCTATGTCCGTCCGTCTGGCTGGCTGTCCATGTAAACAGGTCGCAATTTTCAAGATAATTGGATGAAATTAGGCACACACGAATTTTGGCCCAAGGACGAAGCCTGTTGAAAATTGTTAAAATCGGTCCATTATTTCACCTAGCCCCCCGAAAGGGGCTTCTGAGCTCATAATTATGCTAAATATACCTGTAAATTGATAAAAAGCCGCACAACTAAGTTTTATACAAGCCTTGATGACTTTGCCAAATTTCATAGAGATCGGGCCTCATTTGACCCTAGCTCCCATACAAAGTCCCCTTCAGAAAATTACTTGAATGTCCAAAATTAACTTATAAACACAAATATCGCGATGAAATTCAGCACAATAAAATATTATGTAAATATAAATATATTTACAAAATTTTATCAGGCTTGGTCCATATTTGCCCCTAGCTCCCCCATAAAGCCTCTTTCAGAAAATTAGTTTTTCATCCATAAATTGCTTAAATGTATCGGAACAAGGTAATAGAAGATAAATGCTTTATTATGAAAAATAAATCACATTTAATATTCATAACTGGTGTAGGGTATCATATGGTCGGTCACGCCCTACTATACGTACTTCATTGTTTTTTTTTTTTTGAAATTAATAAATGTATGTGTTTTTGTGGGAACCACTCACGGCACTTATTATACCCTCCACCACCATCAGTGGTGATAGAGGGTAACTTTGTCATTCTGTGTGTAACACCAAGAAATATTCATCTGAGACCCAACAAAGTATACAAAATTTCATATACCTCCCATACAAAAGTACATATTCCCGGAAAATGAGTTTATTGTTAATAACTTCCGTCAGAATGTTGATAACTTCACAAAATTTAGCAAGTTAAAATCTTATGAGAATAGAATTCACTCAGAATTCACATAATTGGACATAGATTCCATACAAGGTCTCTCCCGAAAATCACTTAAACACGCATAACTCATTACTAAATTAAGATATCCATATAAAATTTGGTACAAGTATTGTTCTTATATACAGAAATGTTACTGTGAAATTCTTTTCCGATCGGTTCGTAATTGGTCATAGCTCCCATACAAGGTCCCCTCCCTCACTTACACGCACATAACTCATTACTAAATATTGATATCGATAGCACAAATATTGCAAAAATTTGTTCACGATCGGTCCATATTTGGTCATAGCTCCCATACAACGTCACCTCCAGAAAATCAATTTTATGCATATTCATTACCAAATAATGATACAGATACAGAATTTAGCTAACATTTTGTCTTTATATACATTAATGTTACTGTGGAATTTTTTACGATCGGACCATAATTGGTCATAGCTCCATACAAGGTCCTTCTACGAAAATCTCTTAAACGCACATTACTCATTACCAAATATAGCTATTGATACAAAATTTTGTACAAATATTCGTTTTGTATACAAAAATTATATTTTAAGATTTTTTCACGATCGGTTCATAATATGGGTGCGATCGGTCCCATACAAGGTTCCCTTCAAAAAATCAGTTAAACATACATTACTTATTACCAAATTACGATATAGATAAAAAATTTGACTGAAATATAGCCTTTATATACACAAATGGTACTTAAAGATTTTTTTTGCGATCGGTTCATAATTGGTCGTATATCGCATACTAGGTCCTGACCCGAAAATTTTAATTTCCTTAAATCTTTCACACAAATTAAATATCGCTAAATCATATCTTAAGGCGCTTTAAAAATATAAAACAAAATGGAGTTTGTAATGTTCAATAAATCTTGCAATTGTAACAGATTTAAGCCGTTTAAATCTTGGAGTTTTTCTATTTAAGACATGAGAAAACTTATTTCTACAAATATTTGATCAATTAAAAAAATATTAATATAAAAGTAGCTGGTGGAGGGTATTTAAGAATATAGCACTTTAACTTGTTTTTAATTTTGAATGTCTTTTTCTTGTTTGTATGAATGTTTGTTTAATTGTTTATATAAATGTTTGTGAATTTGTTTTATTTAAAATTCTTTTATATTTATATGTTTGTCTTTTTTGGTTTTAAATGTTTTTTTAAAGTTTTAGTTTGTTTTTTATGGCCGCTGGCGTTCGGTTGTAGTCGAAGACTGACTTCTTCTTCTTCCTTAGCCGCGAAAGTACGGTTGGAACCGTACTTACATCGCCGCTGAATATGTGGCCGATGCGGCTTAGTCGAGGTCGATCAAGTCGTTGCCAGATCGATCCTCGACATCACGCCCCTCTTGCACTGGTGCAATGTTTAATGCCCCCGACAATTGGCCCATAGCTGCAACGATCCGTTGTACCAATTCCTGGGTATTTTGGGTAACTGCAACAGATTGACGACGGCGTGGTTGGGGACGACGACGTTGTACCAGCTGACGGCGACGTTAAGGTTGTTGCTGACGGCGACGTGACGATTGCATCTGCTGGCGAGGTAGTGATCGACGACGTTGTTGTTGTTGACGACGTTGCGGTTGGTGTTGACGTTGTTGTGGTTGTTGTTGACGTCGTTGTAGTTGTTGTTGAAGACGTTGTCGTTGCTGTGGTTGTTGACGCTGTCGTTGGGACCGCTCAGGATGCAACATGGTGTGGTGCAAATCTCCACACTCCTGGCAGGCTTCCATTGGAATACATCCTCCGACTAGATGCGTGCGGGCGAAACAGACATATTGTCTTTGTTTTACCGTCATCTTCTTAAACTGCCTGCAGTAGCGAAAAGGGTGGTAGCGGAAACAGACCAGGCACATTTCATATTCGGGAACTGATCCATCTGCAAAAGGAAAAAGAGAGAAAAACACGTTAGAGTGCTATATTCGGCAGAACCGAATCTTAAATACCCTCCACCAGCTACTTTTATATTAATACTTTTTTATACCCTCCACCACCATCAGTTGTGATAGAGGTAGTGTTTATAAACCGGTTAACCGGTTAACCGAAGAACCGGTTTTTATTGCATATTTCGGTTTTTCGCAAACCGGTTTTTTTAAAACATTGGTTTTCGGTTAACCGGGTTATCCGGTTTTTAAGTCTCGGTTAACCGATTTCAAAAAAATCTAATTTTTAGTACAAAATTGTATGTTTTCTTTGATTTTTTATTGTGATTTTTAAAAATTTTGGATAGTTGAGATTGTTAAACAAATGTTAGGAAATGTTAAACATATACTATGCATATAAAATGGAGATTTACAATTTCAGACAATCAGGAAATTAGTAAAAAGTTGGCATTTAAACCAATAAAAAATTAAGTATTTAAACAAATTCCAACCATTATATGAAGAAATTTGTTACTTATTAAGACGAATAAATAACGTTGATTATAAAATGCACTTCCTTGTTTACTGCGTGAGTATAATAAAAATCGAGAAGTTGTCAAACGTTCTCAAAACGGATTTTATTTATCGAAACATAAGGGTAATTGTCGCTGTCCTAGAATTTATGCTTCTGGGGTTTTTCACAAACTGTAATGGCGCTTAGGTTGATTATCAGGAAGTAAGTAAGGACACCTGTCAATATTCCTAAGTGTCATTCACAGTAATTTGAACAACCACAGGCGTAGCGAGCGGAGGGTGGTCACAATTAAAGCAGTGGCTCAATGTCTATGTCGAGACAGTCGTCGTCTACTTCCGTTCCCGATGAATCGTCGCGAGCCTGAACTCTATTTATACTAGTGTTGGACATAAAATTTTTTATTGATATAGATGCATTATATATTCAAAGGTCAATTTATTCCTCCTATGGCAACTTCCATATACCTGACGAATCAATAATAACTTCAGATCTGTATAAGTTTGCTTTCTTATTATGAGGGTATATAACTTTGTCATTCCGTATGTAACACCAAGAAATATTCATCTGAAACCCAACAAAGTATACATATTCTTGGACCTTATGAAATTCTGAGTCGATCTAGCTATGTCCGTCTGTCCGTCCGTCTGTCTATCTGTCTGTCTGTATAAAACATTCTCACGTTAATACGAAACAACAAAAATTCACGAAATTCACCCAAAATATTTACTATTGTCCTAGGCAGTTTGGTATTGAAAATGAGCAAAATCGGTTCACATCGGGAAAAGTTATGAATCAAAATTTAAAACAACAAGTTTATTGTTAATAACTTCCGTCAGAATATTGATATCTTCACAAAATTTTACAAGTTAAAATCTTATGAGAATAGAATTAATTCAAAGAAAAAATTTTCAGGATTGGTCTATAATTGGACATAGCTCCCATACAAGGTCCTCTCCCGAAAATCACTTAAACGCACATAACTCATTACTTAATTAAGATATCCATATAAAATTTGGTACAAGTAGTGTTCTTATATACAGAAATGTTACTGTGAAATTGTTTTCCCATCGGTCCTTAATTGGTCATAGCTCCCATACAACTCATTACTAAATTAATATATCGATATAAAATTTGGTACAAGTATTACTCTTATATACAGAAATGTTACTGTGAAATTTTTTTCCGATCGGTCCATATTTAGTCATAGCTCCCATACAAGGGACCCTTCCGAAAATTACTTAAACGCACATAACTCATTACTAAATATTGATATCGATAGCACAAATATCGCTCTTATATACTTACATAAATCACACCATAAAATTTGTTCACGATCGATCCATATTTGGCCATAGCTCCCATACAAGGTCACCTCCAGAAAATCAATTGTATGCACAATATTCATTACCGAATAATGATATAGATAGAGAATTTAGCCAACCACTTTAGTGGGGAGCGTATATTGGGTTTGTGCTGATGTTTGTAACATACAAAAATATTCGCCCTATACCCACTTTTAAGTATACCAATCGGCTTAGAATCGTTTTCTGAGTCAATTAAGCTATGTCCGTCTGTCCGTCCGTCTGGCTGGCTGTCCATGTAAACTTTGTGCGTAAGGTACAGGTCGCAATTTTCAAGATAATTGGATGAAATTTGGCACACACGCTTGTTTTGGCCCATGGTTAAAATCGGTCTATTATTTCACCTAGCCCCCATACAACAGAACCCCCCGAAAAGGGCTTCTGAGCTCCAAAATTAACTTATATTAACTTATAAACACAAATATCGCGATTAAATTCAGCACAATAAAATATTATATAAATATAAATATATTCACAAAATTTTATCGGGCATGGTCAATATTTGCCCCTAGCTCCCACATAAAGCCTGTTTCAGAAAATTAGTTTTTCATCCATAAATTGCTTAAATGTATCGGAACAAGGTAATCGCAGATAAATGCTTTCTTATGAAAAATAAATCACAATTAATATTCACAACTGGTGTAGGGTATCATATGGTCGGTCACGCCCAACTATACTTTCTTGTTTTTTTTAAACTTGGACTAGAATAGGACAACAAGGGGGTAAAATGGGTGAAAAACGGCCAAAATTAGTACTTTTGAGAGAAAATACTGATTTTATCTATACTTAAGCAAAACCATTTTTGATTAATCTTTTTAATTTGTCAGAAATATGTACTAGCAAAGTGTCGTTGGGAATGTTGGACCAGAAGGGTACAAAAAATAGGCCAAATGGTCGAAATGGTCGGTCTGCTTTAAGACCGATTTTTTCTATTATAAAGTCAAAATATTATAGACTATGATTTGTATAATCTCCCTTAGGGGGAAAAACGGTAAAAAAGGAAATATGTATTTGCTGCGTAAAAAGAATCAAAAAATGCATATCTTCAGACAATTCAAACTACTTCAATGTATTCTTTTAAACTTTTTTTTGGTACTTTTAAAACAATGCTATCTTTTTTAATCACACTTAAACGGCTGGAAGGATTTTCTTTAAATTTCGAACATTGTTATATTTATGTTTCAAAATGGAAGGTGATTTTCAAAACTTGGATTAGAAGGGGACAAGAAGGGGTTTATGGATGAAAAATGGGCAAAATTAGTACTTTTGAGAGTAAGTACTAATTATTATCTACTCTTCAGCAAAAAAGCAATTAAGCTTTTTAAAGTGTCTGAAATATATATGAAGTAGACAAAAATAGGACAAAGGACAAAAAAAAAACGGGAAAAATTAGTACTTCTGTGTTTTAAGACTATTTTTTTCGTTGTAAAGAAAAAATATTTTAGACGATGAGTTTTGTAGTCTCAGAAATATATTTATTTCGAAAGCCCACCCTTAGGGGGGAAACGGGAACAAGAAATTCAACCTAAATGAGCAAAAACGGGTAATTATGTGTTCCTCTGGTACATTTTTGTACTTTTATGAAATTTAAGATATATATGTATATATTTTTTTTCTTTAAATATTTTTCCGTAATCGGTCAAAAATGTGTTACTCAAAAATGTTTTTCTAAAAATCATTAAAGAGGGAAAGGGAGGGGGAAAGAGGAGATACACTCCCGCTCACTTAAATAGGTTCACTATTTTGTTTACATTCAAATTAATTTTTTGTAAAAAATAATGGTCTAATTGCTTATAATAAAATTTTAATTAATAGCATAATGTCTTATGTATCACTAGATCAGCTGCACTAGATCAGCCAAGCGCAGAAAGAGAGACGCGAAGAAACTGTTATTGTAGTGGTGATCATAACTAGCCTAATTACGCTAGTTATGATCAAATTTCGTAACAAGTAAAATAGTAAATTTTGCAGATAAAACATTCAAAGAAAAGAAATATATATATTTCTTCACAAAGATAAAGTTTTTTATTTAAAATGAGTAAAAAAAGTATTAAAAATACTGTTTTTATATGTTTTCATTCTTATGCATTTGTAAAATTTTTTTGGAGTGTACGAGTTTTTTGCAAGTAATTCTCTTGTTTACAAATTGTGTTGTTGTTTTTACAAATTGTTATTGCAATTTTTGAAACAAAGCGACATCAACCTACATTGTTGCACGCTGTTAAGCAACTGAAGATAATTTTTTGTATTTTTACGCTCTTGCGCGTTTTAGAAAAGATTGAGTAAGAAACATATCAGCCGTTACTTGAGATAACTTCGAAAATTCGAGGTGATTAAGAGTTATTAAGATTCTTAAGTAATGACAAATACATTTCGGTCCAAGCCTTTTTAGTTCCTTCAATTTAGGATTCTTTTGTGTCATACTGTCTGTCCGACCTATACACTTTACGAGAAAGAATATCCGAAACATTTTCAATAATAAATAGGTTAGAAGATTATGGAGGCTACTCCAAAATTTTTACATTCTGGCATCTATTTACAGCCCTGGCGGTATGGATCTGGGCATTATATTTTTGAAATATCCACGGTAAGGGTTGAAGATATCCGAAAATGTGAAAAAAGCTGTTTCCAGTAAAATTTTGCAATTTTATTCTTCAGGCAAATGCTTACCGCGGCCTATTTTTTAAAAAATATATGTCTATATTCACAGACAGCCGAATATAAATAGATTTTTTCCACTGCCAGCAGTAAACTGATTTTATTCCGAATGAACCGAATCAAGTGAACCAAAAAATATAGCTAAAAAACGTAGTATGTTAGAAAAAAAATACTAAAAATCAGCTATTAGATATTTCGCAATTTTTGTCTTACTAGTGATACCTAAGACATCATGTTATTATCTAAAATTATAAAATTACTAACTAGTCCTTTACTTTTTACAAATATTTAATTTGAATGTGAACAAAACAGTGAACCTACCCAGTTGGAAAAATGATCGTAGGCGACATTGTCTTCGACGATTCATGCAAGACATTTTCGAATTTGTCCCCTATCGCTGAAGTTGGCTAAACGACAATGTGTAAGAAATCTTCGTTAACGACAAGATTAGCGACTGTGTCTTTAATATATTCTTCTATAAACGATGTCAAAGACATGAAGTAAGACAACGCCTTCAAAATAGTCCTGTATCAAACAGAAATAATGAAAAGATGGGCGACAAGGTCTAGAATATTGTCATGTAACTTACTCTGTTGACGACTATATGATCGATAAATTCTTAAGCATTGTCTTTTGGGCTTTTTTTATGAAGACACCATAGAAGACAATGTCTTTAAAATCGTCATCTATATAAGCTATTGAGAGAATAAACTCGTATATACTTCTCTCTATTAATTATATTACTGACAGTTTAAGATAATATGTCTTCAACGATGTCTTTTAAATAACTCTATTGACGACAGTATGAGCGACTAATCTTAAATATTTTCTTCTAACAAATACACACGATGATGATATGAGCGACAATGTCTTGGATGTTGTCTTATATTGGACTATACTGACGGCAAGATGAGCGACATTGTCTTGCAAGTTGTCCCATATTTAATTCTATTTGATGAGAGTCAATGTTTCTATGCAGTGTGATCACTGTGACCAGGTCTCAAAAAATGTTGCGGCTAAATCCCATCTAAAATAATGCTAGATTGATTTTAAAATGCCAAAAACAAAAAATTCTAAAATTTTTTAAGTGTTTTCATGAACAATTCATATTAATTTGTAACTGAAATTCATTGTAATTTATAACAAGTAAGAAAGTATATTCTGCCGTGGTTGACCATATGAGTATAAAATTTGATTTATTTTTCGTAATAAAGCATTTATGTTGAATTGAACCTTGGTTGCGATATATTTAAACTAATTTTCTGAGAGAGGCTTTATACATTTGTATATGTATGGGCGCTAGGTAAAATAAAGGACGGACTTTAACCATTTTTTAAATGTTTTATCATTGGACCAAATAGCATACGTGCTTATTGTTTAGAAAATTTCAGATTCTGAAAATGATTCTTAGCCGATTAGTATACTTAAACGTAGTATAGTGGAGTAGGGTAAAAAATTAAGTTCCGTGGTATTAAGATAAACAGAAATGCTAAAAATTGTTTCAAAATTTTTGTAAATTTAGCAATATGTAATGTCTCTAACTTTAAAATATTTCTGAATGCAAAAATTACATTAAAACTCTATTAATTACACTAGTTGCTCATGGTATAAAACCTATATGTGTTTTCGGAAGGATAAGTATAATATTTCTAGTTTTACTTTTTTTATATAAACAATTTTATTTGTCTTCCTCAAAACACTTTAAAAATGGTTTTCATGTCACAAAAATATTGAAAATTCCGTTGAAATAATTTTAAATCTCGGTGTATAGATGTCAGGTTTATAACTCATACTTCCAAGATTTTTTCGGAAAAATATGTATGAGAATGTATGAAATGAATTGAGAGATATATTCAAATCCGTAAGTTTGTAATTCTGGAATAAATTGTCAATAATATTTTCGAAATTTATGTATTTTTTTGAATTAAAAAAAAAAAGGTGACAACAAAATTACTAAAAATTTGGTAAAAATAAAAAGAACAGAAAGTAGGATGAGAAAGTCTTAATTATATATTATTGATTTTTTCTAATACTTATTTTCAATAAATTAACAAGAACTCCTGAAGGATGATAAAAATTAAAACCTTTTTATTTCGTATAGGAAAAAATAAAATTAGTTAATTAACCATCATACATAGCCTTTTCCAAAATTATATGTTTCATTCCATGAGCAAACTAAAGTATTAGTTTGTATAATAGCGGACTGAACGTATTTGTAAAAATGTATGAAATCTCTTGAATTATTTCTATTACCTCGAATTTAAAAGAGCATTGGGTTCCAGAAAAATATTTTAGAATACAACATTTTAAAGTATTCACTTGTATTGGCGTAATTTTAAGTTATTTATCTTCATGAATCTTTTGCATTATTTCGAATTACAGTGTAAATTATTACATTTCTCATATTTCTTGTTGCTTGTGTTTGGGTAGACATTTAATTCTGATTTTTTCCGGTTAAACCTATTTCCAATATAAAGCTTTTTTGCAAAAATTTGTCTTTTTTTTGTTTATATACTAAAATTGCACAAAAAGCTAAAAATGCTAAAAATATTCTATAAAAATGCTAAATAAAATGCCAAATGCTAAATTAAAATTTTACAGCTAAATCAAAATAAAACATGCTAAATCTAGCTGCAAAAATGCCAAAATGTAAAATAACGGTAAAATAACTGCCATTTGAAAAAAGGGCAAAATAGAAAAGTAAAAAACTCATTTGAGTGCGAACAGTTGCATAAGTAGAGTGTTTTTAAAGTGTTTAAAAGTGAAATTAAAAGTGTTATCAAAATATATTTAATTTCGGTAAGTATACTTATAATATATTATAATAACAATTATTTGTTGAAATGGCATCTTTAAGATCCTTGCAACGAGAAATTGTTCGTAAAAAACGTAGTTCTTAAGAAGGCTAAATTTGGGGAGTACAGAACAATGTTGAAAATAATGATGCACAGTGAGGCAGAATGGAAATTTTTTGGAAATAAATCTGGCATTTCTAAACGGCTGATCGATCGGGATAAAATTTGGCGTGAGCGTAGCCAAGGAGTATTCGAGTTTAAGTTTTGAAGATGAACCCTATTTTCTGAAAGCGCTCAACGAGATCTTGAAAAAACATGCTTGGACATACTACTTATCTCTTATAATATCCGAGTTATAGGGCATTTAAAAATTTAGTGATACAAAATTTACCATACCTTGGTCCGCCTTTTTTTGAATACCGGGCGTAATTTTGGACCAAATGGACTCAATTTTTTCTTGTTAGTTATACAACAAAATTTCCAATAATATACAAAAAATTTCAGATCAATATCATTACAGATCCAAAAATATACGTTTTTTAATTGAAAAATTCAACAAATTTTAGATTTTTGCCGTTTTTTGCCAAAAATGTGTCTTAACTCTTTTTATTAATAAAATAAAATTTTCTTTAAGAACATATAACAATTTTATAGTTTTCTAAAAGGTATCTTTACGCAGAACGCTTTGGCGTAAAAACATGTCCTACATTTTGAAAATGTTGCCCACTGCGTCCTTCCGAATATGACCTATTTTTTATCAAAAACTTCAACTTTGGGCGACATGTTCTAAAATCCCAAAGCTGGGATCAGAAAACTGAAAGCAGTTTTGGAAACCTCAATATGTTTTCTATTTACTCCAAAAGTATTTTCCCAGCCCTGAAGAAATGTGGACCCTATGGGCAAAAAAGTAAAAAATCCCATTTTGGGATTTTCATTCCTATTTTTAGGAATTGCGAGATGCCCTTTGACCTTTTCAATTTTTTTTTGCATTTTCTTATTTGAAACGACAAATTTAACAAGCGTTGAAATTTTTCATTGAGTTTTGTTCATAAATAAAGATTTTGTCTTATATTACATATTTGTTTAATTTCTAAAACTATGATTTATATCAAAATTTTAATAGGGTCGCAGATAGCTACAACAATTTAGTCCATATTTATCCCTTAATATCATTTTTTAGTTAGATATGGAAATTCTCGACCCTTTACAAAAAATTTACAACCTACTTATATTTAATTCCTAACACTACTTATTTTCTATAAAATAATCTGTCATATCGGTATACATATCCAGAAGGTAATATAAGTCCTTTAAATCTTCCTTGTTTTGAGATGATAGAGTTTCATAACAAATCCATCTTTTTCGCATAGTTGAAAGAACAGGATCAGAAGATAGAAGTAAACTATTAAAAATATCTTCATTCTGTGATTGCCTGAGCATTTTCTTGAGTTGAATAGTTGAACATGCTTAAAATCTCGATTCCTCGCACTGTTGCCAATTTAGCTATTTTCTCGTCAAATCTAGCGATTTTTAATCCCATTTTGCGGGGAAAAATATGATTTAGCTATTAGCGGGAAATCTAGCGATTTTTCTTTAGATTTTAAGGCATTTTTTATTCATTTATATTTTGATAATATCGCTTAAAAGTTGCTACGAATGACGATTTACATATATGTATGTATATAAAAATATGCATTCAATGTAAATTATTTGAGTTTTAACTGTGTGTACTTATTTTGAATGTTCTGAAGAACATAATTAGGAGCAAATATTTGTGCGTACAGGTAAAGTTATACGAAAAACTTTAAAAGGGGTATATTTTGTTGTACTCAATTAAAAAACGAATATTTAATTATTCTAGTCTTTTAGTAAATGAGTGATATGATAATAAAATTTACCATAATTCTAAAAATTAGTGAACATTGGAAATAAGTGACGAAAGGATCGATCCATAAAGTCCTAAAAATTTACAACATTTCTAAGGCGTATAGGGCCGCATATCGATATTGCAGATAAACTTCCCACAAAAGGAGTGTATAATAATAATCTTGGGTGCCCCAGTAGGCTAGTTGGTAGTGTGCTAGCTGTCAGTCTGAGGGTTGTGGGTTCGATTTCCAGCAGAGATCCTGGTCTGCTACACTACAACGGTCGTATGGTTATCGTCACCCTGCTCGGTAAATTAGGTAAGAATATAATTTGTAATTGTATTGTAATGGAAAAATAAATAATACTCTTATGCTGAAAATAAAGGATCGATCCATAAAAGCCAGCATTTCGAAATTCAATTTATCTTTACAACATTTCTAAAGCAATCTGTATAGGGTCGCATATCGAAATTAACCTCAACTTGACATTTTTCCTAACCAAAAGTGAAAATCATAGAAAAGGTATACATAGAACTGAAACTGAGTATGACAAAACCTAAGTCTGCTGTCAAAAACCTAAGTCGTGAGAATGTATTAGTTGAAAAATATGTAACCCAACAAACACAAACTCTTTCGTTTAAAAAGTTTTTATATTTTTGTTTGATATTATATTTCGATATTTTATGAAATAATGGTTTGAATTAGCCATTTTTATTCAATATCAGTTGACCAATGTAAGAAAGATCTTCATTAAAAATTATTTTTAATTTTAAATAAACTCTTTGTGGTTGCTGGGTTGAGTCAATATTGACACTTGAAAATAATATTAAAAAATAAAAACGATTGAAAAATTTGTTTTTTTTTTCTGAAAATGTTTTCAATAATTTTATGGGAAAACATAACTTTTAGCAGTGTTTATTGTAGCAGCAGGGGCTATTTTGCCAAAGGAATTGTGCTAATGCTAAAATTAACGCTTGATATGAACGATTATTGTTAATTTCAAAGCAGCCCAAATGCAGTCAAAATACACCCTACACCACACTAATGGGAACGGTATTTTGTTTACGTCTTAAAGTTTGTAACACCTGCGTCGATGTAATGATGTAATCCGCCCATAAATTAGCCTATTGAACTTTTTTGTAAGCGGTACATGCTATACAAGAATAGAGTATTTATAAAATTCGACTCAACAAATTTTATATATACGAAATTTTGACTATATATTGTTATAATGAGTAGTACATTCATTAATTAAGCAAACATCAATCTCTTGAATATAACTTCTACATTAAAAAATACTAAATAACTTATTGCTACTTACTCGCAATGTGGTAGGGTATGGTGTATTCGGATACATTTTGTACTTTCATATTTTTGTTATTTTATGTAAACAAAAATAAAAATACTCATACAATTGTATTAAATTCACAGAGAACCTATACATGTGAGAGAGTAATATTTCTTATTCTCAGTTTCAGTTCTATTTATTTTTCTATGGTGAAAATATTTAACATAAAAAAAGATTCTCTTATGTGTTTGTTATAAGATATTTTTGTATCACTATCCCATTCCTACGTATGTATATAGATTTTAGCGATAAATCGCTGACTTTTTAGAATAATATAAAAAATCTGAAAAATTTAGCTAGTTTTTTTAGCTATTTGTTTTCAGAATCATATAATAAATATTATTTTGACGATTTATCGCTAAATTTTTCAAAATGTCTTGAATTTAGCTATTTTCTAGCTATTTTTCAATCGACTTTAGCGATATTTTTGGGAAAAAAGTTGGCAACAGTGATTCCTCGCTTCCTGGGCTTCTTCTGTTAACTCTCCAAGTGGAAGAATATTCGATTCAATTATTATTTGACCATGACACAATACTTTTTGTACTGTTGGTGTTAGTTCCCTCCATGGATACATAGATACAAGTAATTTAGAAATTTCAGATGTATATTCCCCAAATCGATTTCCATTAATTTTATGTTTACTATTCAGTGCCATTAAAATAGTGTTAACTCTTCGAAGCAACTCCTTGTCGATTCCAGTTATTTTTGAAGTAATTTCAAAATCACGAAAAAACCTTCTCGCCGTATTACCGTCATTTGTACTACCGCAACTTGGAAGTGGTTTGTCGATGTTGAATCCCATCTGAACTTTAAATTCTTCTTGGATTCTGCTTTTTTCCGCAGCTCTCAGTTCTTTCAATTCTTCATTATTTTTTATTGATTTAGTAAGATTCTCTGGCACACTTCTATATTTGAGGTCGTATGCTATGTGTAAAAAGTAATCCAAAAATCGTATTCTGGCATGAAGTGGTGAAATTCCGAAAGACAGGACTTCTTCATTAATACTTCTGCTTTTGTTTATATTTGAGAATTGCAACTTTTTCTCATTACATATTGAGCATCTCCAGAAGGAAGAAGTTTCTGTTATGGCATTGCTGACCTTTCCATCAATCATTGTTAAGCTTAGCTGATATGATACGTTAATAGAGAATTCCTTTATTTTTATGCAAATGGGCTCCAGTGCATTTATTTCATCTTTTAAATATTCCACTAAATCTTTTGTTGTTTTCTTTGACTCCTTTATATATTCAAATCAATGGGTCTACAAAAATTTCCGATGCTTGACGATGATGGATTAAGGGAATATGATCGAATTCGTAATGGCACTAATGATGAAATACACTTTTGTAGTCTGCTAATGTCCGACTTCCACAAGCTTGTTTGTATTCTGGAAGTGCTGATAAACCGTCACATCCCCACTTACACATTAAGACAACATCACAGTTATGAATTTTCCTTAGTTAGTCTTCGGAAAAGTCTGACACAATTCTTGATGCTGTGTTTTCGAGCAAAGATGATATATCAATACAAGCTTCCACATCATTAACAGCAATAGGTGATGGTAGGATAGTTTGTTTTTTTTTCCTGGATCGCCTTGTATGATGGTAATATATTGTGTCCTTTTTCATGCAGAGCTTTCCTTAATATTTGGTACTTATTTCGACTGAGACCCAGTTCCAACATAAGCGCTATTGCTTCCTCTTAAGTAAAATTTGATTGTGATGTTGGAGTTGGTATACTTTCCACAATTCGCTTAAGTCGTTTTGGTGATGCATTAGGAAAAATAGTTGCAATATGTACGACATCCATAGGTTGGTTTTCCTTTTTCAGCATTTCGTTAAATGTATCAGCAATTTCCTCATTTGAGATTGAAAAAAGTTTTTGTGTGACCCTCTTTTTTTTGACCTTGAACATAAGTCTTCGTATGACTTGCAAGGCGCTCCTGTTGATGTGTTGTAAGTTGAGATTTCCGTAGTAGTTTCCATCCAACTACAAAATTTTAATCGAAATTTCTTTTGATTTCCATCCACAGACTTACTTTTTACATCAAAAAGTTTTAAAAAGTTTTCAGTTTTTGATATGCCTGTTTTGTCTACTTTTCTACTATATGTAGTTTTTATATAATTTGAAATATCTTCAATTCTTTCTGGCCCTTTTGAAGATACACTCCATAAAACGGAACACAACTCTTCGTACTTTAATGTAATCTTCATTGTAGATTTATTAAATATGGTACTTAAAATCTAAGAAGTTTACTTTTATACCAATTCTTGTCATTTCCGATATAGGTATTCCAAAGTAAAAAATTACGAATTGTCTACCTATTAACATTTAGGACTATATTACTATAACCTGTAATTCAGTCATTGATATTTCTTATTAGTGAATAAATCGAAATTATCATTACCTGTATATTTTTACCTACATGATCATAAACGAAACAGAACGAAATGATCTGTCGAAAAAATTTAGATAAAAAATAGTTATAAATTTTTGAAAATTTAAGCATAATAGGTCCTTTCAATTATAAGGATAAGCAAACAAATAGAAAATAGGTAAATATAGATTTAAATATGTTCTGTCATACTTAATACTAAAATATGAAAAAGATGAAATTAAGGGACACAGGTTTAAATGAACATATTTTTGAATGTAATTGAGATATTGGCTTGAAATTTTTTGTAAAGGGTCGAGAATTTCCATATCTAACTAAAAAATGATATTAAGGGATAAATATGGACTAAATTGTTGTAGCTATCTGCGACCCTATTAAATTTTGATATAAATCATAGTTTTAGAAATTAAACAAATGTGTAATATATGACAAAATCTTTATTTATGAACAAAACTCAATGAAATTTTCAAAGCTTGTTAAATTTGTCGTTTCAAATAAGAAAATGCAAAAAAAAAATTGAAAAGGTCAAAGGGCATCCCGCAATTCCCCAAAAATAGGAATGAAAATCCCAAAAATGGGATTTTTTACTTTTTTGCCCATAGGGTCCACATTTCTTTCAGGGCTGGGAAAATACTTTTGGAGTAAATAGAAAACATATTGAGGTTTCCAAAACTGCTTTCAGTTTTCTGATCCCAGCTTTGGGATTTTAGAACATGTCGCCCAAAGTTGAAGTTTTGATAAAAAATAGGTCATATTCGGAAGGACGCAGTGGCAACATTTTCAAAAAATAGGACAAGTTTTTTACGCCAAAGCGTTCTGCGTAAAGATACCTTTTAGAAAACTATAAAATTGTTATATGTTCTTAAAGAAAATTTTATTTTATTAATAAAAGAGTTAAGACACAATGAAAGAAATGTGCCTGTTAATATTAGAGCTTTCATTTGTGATGCTCCCGCTAGATCCTTTGTGACTGGTTGTGTCGGTCATAATGCATTCCATGGATGTAGTAGGTGTTTGCAAGTGGGAAAAAGAGTAGATAGAGTTACCGTCTATTCTGATATCCAAGGGGAGAAAAGAACAGATGAAATGTTTAAAAATAGGACTTGTCCCGAACACCATTCTATTATGTTCCGAACAAATACTACTGACTTAGAAGAAGTTAAAGTTAATATGGTAACTCAATTTCCTGTTGAACCCATGCATTTAATAGATTTAGGTGTTATGAGGAAAATATTAAATGAGTTGTTAAAACAAATGCAATCAGATAACAAACATCCATGACAAATACATTATTATCTTTAGTTGGCTGTATCCCTAAAGAATTTGCCCGCAAACCTAGGCCATTAGATGAGGTTAAAAGATGGAAATCAACAGAATATCCGCAAGTTTTGATTTATACCGGTATTGTAGTTTTAAAAAGATTATGTAAGTGATGATAATTATTATAATTTCTTACTTCTCCATTGCGCTTTAGACTTCTGTGCTGCCCGTATTCTTTTAAAAATAATTTAGAATCTGCAGAAATATTATTACAAGATTTTGTAAAGTTTTTTCCCAACATATATGGACAAAAAATCTGACGTACAAGTCCACAATCTTTTACACATATGTGAGTGTGTTAAGAAACCTCATCAAATTTTACAACAGCTAAGAAATAATTATGAGGAACAAATCTATAATAATTGATAAAAAAGTATAAGTTGCGATAAAAAAGAAAGGAAAATTATTGAACATTAATGGATCAAATTGCTTATTTAAGCTATTGTTTTCACCGATAATTTTTGTTTACTAAAAGATACTGCTAATAATAATATGGGAACGATAGTTAAAATAACACGAATTAACGAAAATGTAATTTTATGGGGTTGAGGTTAAAAATCCTCTAAACTTGTTCACATTATCAGTTCCATCAACAGGAATTGGGGCTAGTTGATAGCTTAGAAGGAAATGGCGAATTGAACTAAATGTTGACAACGTTAAAATGCAAAATCATGTATTTACCATTCAACCATAAATATGTGCTTATAACCAATATTACACAATTGTACTTAATAATATGTATTATTGCTGTTTACATTTTAGTTACAACCCTAAAAAACAATGGAGGTCGTAAAATTTGAACTAGAGTGCCTAAAAAAAAAAAGTTGACTCTGTTATTGCGGCGCAACAAAAAATTACGAAAATGGCAGAAAACAATGTTTTGCTGCGTCGTAGCTTAGGACTTTTTAAAGTAACTCAAACATTATTTCCCATAGAACTCCGAAGAGGATTTGATAAAATTGGACGTAGATTTATCCACGATAAACGTGCAGATATGGTAAGTAGTTTCCTACAAATTCCAACAAAAGTAATCCTTCACCAACCAAATAACAAAAAAAAAAAAAAAACAAACTAACTAACTAACTTACTATCTACCTAACTGCACGGATAAACGTGCAGATATGGTAAGTAGTTCCTACAAATTTCAACAAAAGTAATCCTTCACCAACCAAATAACAAAAAAAAAAAAAAAAAAAACA